>NC_084555.2:43254642-43563928 GCF_033978685.3 Nerophis lumbriciformis
TTTGTAAGTTTTGCAAAGAGGCAAGTTAGTTTTTTTAATTCAATATAACATTATAACTGTCATACCAAATATGAAATATATATAAACATAACTCCAAATTTGAACAAGTGTTATGTCTAAAAATGCCTATAATATTGTATCTATGTGAGTTTTACCAGAATCAGGTAATTTGGTAAGGTTTACAAATAAAAAATTTGGGTTTTTCTCATTATGACATTATAACTGCTATATTCAATTTGACAGTTATTTTAACATAACTTCCTAACCACACATGCAAATAGGCTAATAAAGCCTAAAACGATGCATCCTTGTGAGTTTTACTCTAAACATATGCTATTTGAAGGCTTGCAAACACAAAAAGAAGTTTTTTACTCATTATGACAGTAATGTTCTTAAAATCCTGAGATAATGCGAAATAAGCAATAAAAATGTTTTTCATCATAATTCCTACACCAAACATGCAACATGTCTAATAATGCCTGGATACATGTATCTTTGTTAGTTATACTAGAAAAAATATCTTTTGTAAGTTTTACAAAGACTCAAGTTAGTTTTTTTTAATACAATATGACAGTATAACTGACATACCAAATATGAAAGTTATATAAACATAACTCCAAAACTGAACATGCATTGTGTCTAAAATTGCCTGTAATATTGTATCTATGTGAGTTTCACCAGAATCAGGTAATTTGGTAGGGTTTCCAAATACAAAATTTGTTTTTTTTTCATAATGACAGTATAACTGCTACATTCAATTAAACTGTTATTTAAACATAACTTCCTAATCACACATGCAACTAGGTTAATAAAGCCTAAAACAATGTATCCTTGTGAGTTTTACTGGAAACATTTGCTATTTAAAGGCTTGCAAACACAAAAAGTATTTTTTACTCTTTATGACAGTAATGTTCTTAAAATCCTGAGATAATGCGAAATAAGCAATAAAAATGTTTTTCAACATAATTCCTACACCAAACATGCAACATGTCTAATAATGCCTGAAGAAATGTATCTTTGTTAGTTTTACTACAAAATTATCTTTTGTAGGTTTTGCAAAGAGGCAAGTTAGTTTTTTTAATTCAATATGAAAGTATAACTGTCATACCAAATATGAAAGTTATATAAACATAACTCCAAAACTAAACATGCATTATGTCTAAAAATGCCTAAAATATTGTATCTATGTGAATTTTACAAGAATCAGTCAATATGGTAAGGTGTACAATTACATAAATTAGGGGTTTACTCATAATGACAGATAACTGCTACATTCAATTTGACAGTTATTTAAACATAACTTCTAACCACACATGCAAAATAGGCTAATAAAGCCTAAAACAATGCATCCATGTGAGTTTTACCGAAACATATACTATTTTAAGGCTTGCAAACACAAAAAGTAGTTTTTTACTCATTATGACAGTAATGTTCTTAAAATCCTGAGATAATGCGAAATAAGCAATAAAAATGTTTTTTCAAAATAATTCCTACACCAAACCTGCAACATGTCTAATAATGCATGAACATATGTATCTTTGTTAGTTTTACTAGAAAACATATCTTTTGTAAGTTTTGCAAAGAGGCAAGTTAGTTTTTTTAATTCAATATAACATTATAACTGTCATACCAAATATGAAATATATATAAACATAACTCCAAATTTGAACAAGTATTATGTCTAAAAATGCCTATAATATTGTATCTATGTGAGTTTTACCAGAATCAGGTAATTTGGTAAGGTTTACAAATACAAAATTTGGGTTTTTCTCATTATGACATTATAACTGCTATATTCAATTTGACAGTTATTTTAACATAACTTCCTAACCACACATGCAAATAGGCTAATAAAGCCTAAAACGATGCATCCTTGTGAGTTTTACTCTAAACATATGCTATTTGAAGGCTTGCAAACACAAAAAGAAGTTTTTTACTCATTATGACAGTAATGTTCTTAAAATCCTGAGATAATGCGAAATAAGCAATAAAAATGTTTTTCATCATAATTCCTACACCAAACATGCAACATGTCTAATAATGCCTGGATACATGTATCTTTGTTAGTTATACTAGAAAAAATATCTTTTGTAAGTTTTACAAAGACTCAAGTTAGTTTTTTTAATACAATATGACAGTATAACTGACATACCAAATATGAAAGTTATATAAACATAACTCCAAAACTGAACATGCATTGTGTCTAAAATTGCCTGTAATATTGTATCTATGTGAGTTTCACCAGAATCAGGTAATTTGGTAGGGTTTCCAAATACAAAATTTGTTTTTTTTTCATAATGACAGTATAACTGCTACATTCAATTAAACTGTTATTTAAACATAACTTCCTAATCACACATGCAAATAGGTTAATAAAGCCTAAAACAATGTATCCTTGTGAGTTTTACTGGAAACATTTGCTATTTAAAGGCTTGCAAACACAAAAAGTATTTTTTACTCTTTATGACAGTAATGTTCTTAAAATCCTGAGATAATGCGAAATAAGCAATAAAAATGTTTTTCAACATAATTCCTACACCAAACATGCAACATGTCTAATAATGCCTGAAGAAATGTATCTTTGTTAGTTTTACTACAAAATTATCTTTTGTAGGTTTTGCAAAGAGGCAAGTTAGTTTTTTTAATTCAATATGAAAGTATAACTGTCATACCAAATATGAAAGTTATATAAACATAACTCCAAAACTAAACATGCATTATGTCTAAAAATGCCTAAAATATTGTATCTATGTGAATTTTACAAGAATCAGTCAATATGGTAAGGTGTACAATTACATAAATTAGGGGTTTACTCATAATGACAGATAACTGCTACATTCAATTTGACAGTTATTTAAACATAACTTCCTAACCACACATGCAAAATAGGCTAATAAAGCCTAAAACAATGCATCCATGTGAGTTTTACTCGAAACATATGCTATTTTAAGGCTTGCAAACACAAAAAGTAGTTTTTTACTCATGACAGTAATGTTCTCAAAATCCTGAGATAATGCGAAATAAGCAATAAAAAAGTTTTTCATCATAATTCCTACACCAAACATGTCTTATAATGTCTGGATACAAGTATATTTGTCAGTTATACTAGAAAAATTATCTTTTGTAAGTTTTACAAAGACTCAAGTTAGTTTATTTCATACAATATGACAGTATAGCTGTCATACCAAATATGAAAGTTATATAAACATAACTCCAAAACTGATAATGCATTATGTCTAAAAATGCCTGTAATGTTGTATCTATGTGAGTTTTACCAGAATCAGGTAATTTTGTAAGGTTTGCAAATACAAAAATTGTTTGTTTTTTTATGACAGTATACCTGTTACATTCAATTTGACTGTTATTTAAGCTTAACTTCCAAATCACACATGCAAATAGGTTAAAAAAGCCTAAAACAATGCATCCTTGTGAGTTTTACTCGAAACATTTGCTATTTTAAGGCTTGCAATTACAAAAAGTACTTTTTTTATTCATTATGACAGTAATGTTCTTAAAATCCTGAGATAATGCGAAATAAGCAATAAAAATGTTTTTCAACATAATTCCTACACCAAACATGCAACATGTCTAATAATGCCTGAAGACATGTATCTTTGTGAGTTTTACTAGAAAAAAAATATTTTGTAAGGTTTGTAAAGAAAAACGTTTTTTTTTTTTACTCAATGTGATGGTATAACTGTCAAACTAAATATAAAAGTAATATAAACATAATTCGAAAACCAAACTCCTAAACCAAACTTGCAATCCGTCTTAAACTACCTGTAATATTGAATCTATATGAGTTTTACCAGAATCAGGTATTTTGATAAGGTTTACAAATACAGAACTTGGGTTTTACTCATAATGACAGTATAACTGCATTATTTGATATGACAGTTATTTAAACATAACTCTTTAACCATCCATCCATCCATCCATCTTCTTCCGCTTATCCGAGGTCGGGTCGCGGGGGCAGCAGCCTAAGCAGGGAAGCCCAGATTTCCCTCTCCCCAGCCACTTCGTCCAGCTCTTCCTGTGGGACCCCGAGGCGTTCCCAGCCCAGCCGGGAGACATAGTCTTCCCAACGTGTCCTGGGTCTTCCCCGCGGCCTCCTACCGGTCGGACGTGCCCTAAACACCTCCCTAGGGAGGCGTTCGGGTGGCATCCTGACCAGATGCCCGAACCACCTCATCTGGCTCCTCTCAATGTGGAGGAGCAGCGGCTTTACTTTGAGCTCCTCCCGGATGACAGAGCTTCTCACACTATCTCTAAGGGAGAGCCCCGCCACCCGGCGGATGAAACTCATTTCGGCCGCTTGTACCCGTGATCTTGTCCTTTCGGTCATAACCCAAAGCTCATGACCATAGGTGAGGATGGGAACGTAGATCGACCGGTAAGTTGAGAGCTTTGCCTTCCGGCTCAGCTCCTTCTTCACCACAACGGATCGATACAGCGTCCGCATTACTGAAGACGCCGCACCGATCCGCCTGTCGATCTCACGATCCACTCTTCCCTCACTCGTGAACAAGACTCCGAGGTACTTGAACTCCTCCACTTGGGGCAAGATCTCCTCCCCAACCCGGAGATGGCACTCCACCCTTTTCCGGGCGAGAACCATGGACTCGGACTTGGAGGTGCTGATTCTCATCCCAGTCGCTTCACACTCGGCTGCGAACCGATCCAGTGAGAGCTGAAGATCCTGGCCAGATGAAGCCATCAGGACCACATCATCTGCAAAAAGCAGAGACCTAATCCTGCAGCCACCAAACCAGATCCCCTCAACGCCTTGACTGCGCCTACAAATTCTGTCCATAAAAGTTATGAACAGAATCGGTGACAAAGAGCAGCCTTGGCGGAGTCCAACCCTCACTGGAAACGTGTCCGACTTACTGCCGGCAATGCGGACCAAGCTCTGGCACTGAGCATACAGGGAGCGGACTGCCACAATCAGACAGTCCGATACCCCATACTCTCTGAGCACTCCCCACAGGACTTCCTGAGGGACACGGTCGAATGCCTTCTCCAAGTCCACAAAACACATGTAGACTGGTTGGGCAAACTCCCATGCACCCTCAAGGACCCTGCCGAGAGTATAGAGCTGGTCCACAGTTCCACGACCAGGACGAAAACCACACTGTTCCTCCTGAATCCGAGGTTCGACTATCCGGCGTAGCCTCCTCTCCAGTACACTTGAATAGACCTTACCGGGAAGGCTGAGGAGTGTGATCCCACGATAGTTAGAACACACCCTCCGGTTCCCCTTCTTAAAGAGAGGAACCACCACCCCGGTCTGCCAATCCAGAGGTACCGCCCCCGATGTCCACGCGATGCTGCAGAGTCTTGTCAACCAAGACAGCCCCACAGCATCCAGAGCCTTAAGGAACTCCGGGCGGATCTCATCTACCCCTGGGGCCTTGCCACCGAGGAGCTTTTCAACTACCTCAGCAACCTCAGCCCCAGAAATAGGAGAGCCCACCACAGACTCCCCAGGCACTGCTTCCTCATAGGAAGACGTGTTGGTGGGATTGAGGAGGTCTTCGAAGTATTCCCTCCACCGATCCACAACATCTGCAGTCGAGGTCAGCAGAACACCATCCTCACCATACACGGTGTTGATAGTGCACTGCTTCCCCTTCCTGAGGCGGCGGATGGTGGTCCAGAATTGCTTCGAAGCCGTCCGGAAGTCGTTTTCCATGGTTTCCCCGAACTCCTCCCATGTCCGAGTTTTTGCCTCTGTGACCGCTGAAGCCGCACACCGCTTGGCCTGTCGGTACCTGTCCGCTGCCTCAGGAGTCCTATGAGCCAAAAGAACCCGATAGGACTCCTTCTTCAGCTTGACGGCATCCCTCACCGCCGGTGTCCACCAACGGGTTCTAGGATTACCGCCACGACAAGCACCAACTGCCTTGCGGCCACAGCTCCAATCAGCCGCCTCGACAATAGAGGCGCGGAACATGGTCCATTCAGACTCAATGTCCAGCACCTCCCTCGTGACATGTTCAAAGTTCTTCCGGAGGTGGGAATTGAAACTCTCTCTGACAGGAGACTCTGCCAGACGTTCCCAGCAAACCCTCACAATGCGTTTGGGCCTGCCAGGTCTGTCCGGCATCCTCCCCAACCATCGCAGCCAACTCAACACCAGGTGGTGATCGGTAGAAAGCTCCGCCCCTCTCTTCACCCGAGTGTCCAAAACATGAGGCCGCAAATCCGATGACACAACTACAAAGTCGATCATGGAACTGCGGCCTAGGGTGTCCTGGTGCCAAGTGCACATATGGACACCCTTATGTTTGAACATGGTGTTCGTTATGGACAATCTGTGACGGGCACAAAAGTCCAATAACAAAACACCGCTCGGGTTCAGATCCGGGCAGCCATTCTTCCCAATCACGCCTCTCCAGGTTTCACTGTCGTTGCCAACATGAGCATTGAAGTCCCCCAGTAGAACGAGGGAATCACCCGGGGGAGCACTCTCAAGTACTCACTCAAGTGAATCCAAAAAGGGTGGGTACTCTGATCTGCGGTTTGGCGCGTAAGCGCAAACCACAGTCAGGACCCGTTCCCCCACCCGAAGGCGGAGGGAAGCTACCCTCTCGTCCACCGGGTTGAACTCCAACGTACAGGCTCTGAGCCGGGGGGAAACAAGAATTGCCACCCCAGCCCGTCGCCTCTCACTGCCGGCAACGCCAGAGTGGAAGAGAGTCCAGCCCCTCTCGAGAGAACTGGTTCCAGAGCCCTTGCTGTGCGTCGAAGTGAGTCCGACTATATCTAGCCGGAACTTCTCCACCTCGCGCACTAGCTCAGGCTCCTTCCCCCCCAGCGAGGTGACGTTCCACGTCCCAAGAGCTAGCTTCTGTAGCCGAGGATCGGACCGCCAAGTGCCCTGCCTTCGGCTGCCGCCCAGCTCACATCGCACCCGACCTCTATGACCCCTGCTATGGGTGGTGAGCCCATTGGAGGGGGGACCCATGTTGCCTCTTCGGGCTGTGCTCTTCGGGGACAGGCCCGGCCACCAGGCGCTCGCCATCGTGCTCCAGAGGGGGGCCCCGATGACCCGCGTCCGGGCGAGGGAAATCTGGGTCCTTGGTTTTTATATTTCATGGAGGTCTTCGAGCTGCTCTTTGTCTGATCCCTCACCTAGGACCAGTTTGTCTTGGGAGACCCTACCAGGGGGCATAAAGCCCCCGGACAACATAGCTCCTAGGATCATTGGGACACGCAAACTCCTCTACCACATTAAGGTGGCAGCTCAGAGAGCCAAACCAAACATGATAAATGGCTAATAATGCCTGGAAAAATGTATACAAACATAAGTCCAAAACCAAACATGCATTATGTCTAAAAATGCCTTTAGTATTGTATCTATGTGAGTTTTACCAGAATCAGGTATTTTGGTAAGGTTTACATATACACAAATATGGTTTTACTCATAATGACAGTAAAACTGCCACATTTAATATGACAGTTATGTAAACATAACTCCTATACCACACATGCAAAATGGTTAATAATGCCTGGAGAAATGTATCTTTGTGATTTTTACTTGAAAAAAATATTTTGTAAGGTTTGTAAAGACACAAGTTAGTTTTTTTTTATTCAATATGATGGTATAACTGTTATACTAAATATGAAAGTTATATAAACATAATTCCAAAAACAAACTCCTAAACCAAACTTGCAATCTGTCTTAAACTGCCTGTAATATTGAATCTATGTGAGTTTTACCAGAATAGGGTATTTTGGTAAGGTCCTACAAATACAAAACCTGGGTTTTACTCATAATGACAGTATAACTGCAACATTTGATATGACAGTTATTTAAACATAACTCCTAATCCAAACATGATAAATGGCTAATAATGCCTGGAGAAATGTATCATTGTGAATTTTACTGGAAACAAATAATTTGTAAGGTTTATAAAGACACAAGTTAGTTTTTTTTATTTAATATGATGGTATAACTGTCATACTAAATATGAAAGTTATATAAACATAACTCCAAAACCAAACATGCATTATGTCTAAAAATGCCTGTAATATTGTATCTATGTGAGTTTTACCAGAATCAGGTATTTTGGTAAGGTTGAAAAATACAAAAATTAGGTTTTACTCATAATGACAGTATAACTGCCACATTGACTGCCACCAAACATGCATTATGTCTAAAAATGCTTATAATTTTGTATCCATGTGAGTTTTACTAGAATCAGTTGTTTGTGTAAGGTTTACAAATGCAAAATATTAGTTTTACTCATAATGACAGTATACTGTCACAATTAATCCGACAAAATGGCTAATAATGCCTTGAGGAATGTATCTTTGTGAGTTTTACTGAAAAAATACCTGCTACACCCTAGTGGCAGGTATTTAAATTGTGTAAATAATTGTGTATTTTTACACAATTTAACAATATAGCTGTCATACTATATATGAAAGTTATATAAACATAATTCCAAAACCAAATATGCAATCTGTCTAAAAATGCCTGTAATATTGAATATGTGTGAGTTTTATCAGAATCAGGTATTTTGGTAAGGTTTACGAATACAAAAATTAGGTTTTACTCATAGTGATATAGTATAACTGCCACACTCAATATGACAGTTAATTAAACATAACTCCTAAAACACAAATGCAAAATGACTACTAATGCCTAGAGAAATGTATATTTGTGAATTTTACTGGAAAACAATATTTTGTTTGTAAAGATACAAATTAGTTTTTTTTTACTCAATATGTTGGTATAACTGTCATACTAAATATGAAAGTTATATAAACATAACTCCAAAACCAAACATGTTTTATGTCTAAAAAATTCCTGTAATATTGTATCGATGTGGGTTTTACCAGAATAAGGTATTTTGGTTGGTTTACAAATACAAAAAATAGGTTTTACTCATAATGACAGTATACTGTCACATGCAATCTGACAGTTATTTAAACATAACTCCTAAACCAAACATGATAATAGCTAATAAAGCCTGGAAAAATGTATATAAACATAACTCCAAAACCAAACATGCATTATGTCTAAAAATGCCTGGAATATTGTATCCATGTGATTTTTACCATTTTTGGTAAGGTTTACAAATACAAAAATTAGGTTTTACTCACTATGACAGTATACTGTCACATTCAATCTGACAGTTATTTAAACATATTGTAACTCCTAAACCACAAATACAAAATGGCTAATAATGTCTGGAGAAATGTATCTTTGTGAGTTTTCCTGGAAAAAAAAAATGTATAAGGTTTGTAAAGACACAAGTTAGTTTTTTTTACTTAATATGACAGTAGAACTGTCATACTAAATATGAAAGTTAAATGAACATAACTCAGAAACCAAACTTGCAATACGTCTAAAAATGCCTGTAATATTGAATCTATGTGAGTTTTACCAGAATCAGATATTTTGGTAAGGTTTACAAATACAAAAATTGGGTTTTACTCATAATGACAGTATAACTGCCATATTCAAAATAACAGTTATTTAAACATAACTCCTTAACCAAACATGCTAAATAGCTAATAATGCCTGGAGAAATGTATCTTTGTGAGTTTTACTAGAAATTTTTTTTTTTTTTTTTTTTTTTTACTCAATATGATGGTATAACTGTCAAAGTAAATATAAAAGTAATATAAACATCATTCCAAAACCAAACTCCTAAACCAAACTTGCAATCCGTCTTAAACTGCCTGTAATATTGAATCTATATGAGTTTTACCAGAATCAGGTATTTTGATAAGGTTTACAAATACAAAACTTGGGTTTTACTCATAACTGAAATTATTTGATATGACAGTTATTTAAACATAACTCCTAAACCAAACATGATAAATAGCTAATAATGCCTGGAAAAATGTCTATAATCATAACTCCAAAACCAAACATGCCTTATGTCTTAAAATGCCTGTAATATTGTATCAATGTGAGTTTTACCAGAATCAGGAATTTTGGTAAGGTTTATAAATACAAAAATTACAAAATACAAAAATGTTTATTCAATATGTTTGTATAACTGTCATAATAAAAGTAAAAGTTATATAAACATAACTCCAATACCAAACATGCAATCCGTCTAAAAATGCCTGTAATATTTAATCTATGTGAGTTTTACTAGAATCAGGTATTTTGTTAAGGCTTACAAATACAAAAATTTGGTTTTACTCACTATGACAGTATACTGTCACATTCAATCTCACTGTTATTTAAACATAACTCCTAAACCACACATGCAAAATGACTAATAATGCCGAGAAAAATGTATCTCTGTGAATTTTACTGGAAAAAAATATTTTCTAAGGTTTGTAACATTACAAGTTTGTTATTTTTTACTCAATTTGACAGTATAACTGTCATACTAAATATGAAAGTTATATACACATAACTCCAAAACCAAACTTGCAATCCGTCTAAAAATGCCTGTAATATTGAATCTATGTGAGTTTTACCAAAATCAGGTATTTTGGTAAGGTTTACAAATACAAAAATTAGGTTTTACTCATAATGACAGTACAACTGCCACACTCAATTTGACAGTTTTTTAAACATAACTCCTAAAAAAACAAATGCAAAATGACTATGAATGCCTGGAAAAATGTATCTTTGTGAATATTAATGGAAAAAAATATTTTGTAAGGTTTGTAAAGACACAAATTTGTTTTTTTTACGCAATATGATGGTATAACTGTCATACTAAATATGAAAGTTATATAAACATAACTCCAAAACCAAAAAGGTTTTATGTCTAAAAATTCCTGTAATATTGTATCTATGTGAGTTTTACCAGAATCAGGTATTTTGGTAAGGTTTACAAATACAAAAATTAGGTTTTACTCACTATGACAGTATACTGCCACACTCAACATGACAGTTATTTAAACATAATTCCTAAACCATACATGATACATGGCTAATAATGCCTGGAGAAATGTAGCTTTGTGATTTTTACTAGAAATTTTTTTTTTTTTTTTTTTTTACTCAATATGATGGTATAACTGTCAAAGTAAATATAAAAGTAATATAAACATCATTCCAAAACCAAACTCCTAAACCAAACTTGCAATCCGTCTTAAACTGCCTGTAATATTGAATCTATATGAGTTTTACCAGAATCAGGTATTTTGATAAGGTTTACAAATACAAAACTTGGGTTTTACTCATAACTGAAATTATTTGATATGACAGTTATTTAAACATAACTCCTAAACCAAACATGATAAATAGCTAATAATGCCTGGAAAAATGTCTATAATCATAACTCCAAAACCAAACATGCCTTATGTCTTAAAATGCCTGTAATATTGTATCAATGTGAGTTTTACCAGAATCAGGAATTTTGGTAAGGTTTATAAATACAAAAATTACAAAATACAAAAATGTTTATTCAATATGTTTGTATAACTGTCATAATAAAAGTAAAAGTTATATAAACATAACTCCAATACCAAACATGCAATCCGTCTAAAAATGCCTGTAATATTTAATCTATGTGAGTTTTACTAGAATCAGGTATTTTGTTAAGGCTTACAAATACAAAAATTTGGTTTTACTCACTATGACAGTATACTGTAACATTCAATCTCACTGTTATTTAAACATAACTCCTAAACCACACATGCAAAATGACTAATAATGCCGAGAAAAATGTATCTCTGTGAATTTTACTGGAAAAAAATATTTTCTAAGGTTTGTAACATTACAAGTTTGTTATTTTTTACTCAATTTGACAGTATAACTGTCATACTAAATATGAAAGTTATATACACATAACTCCAAAACCAAACTTGCAATCCGTCTAAAAATGCCTGTAATATTGAATCTATGTGAGTTTTACCAAAATCAGGTATTTTGGTAAGGTTTACAAATACAAAAATTAGGTTTTACTCATAATGACAGTATAACTGCCACACTCAATTTGACAGTTTTTTAAACATAACTCCTAAAAAAACAAATGCAAAATGACTATGAATGCCTGGAAAAATGTATCTTTGTGAATATTAATGGAAAAAAATATTTTGTAAGGTTTGTAAAGACACAAATTTGTTTTTTTTACGCAATATGATGGTATAACTGTCATACTAAATATGAAAGTTATATAAACATAACTCCAAAACCAAAAAGGTTTTATGTCTAAAAATTCCTGTAATATTGTATCTATGTGAGTTTAACCAGAATCAGGTATTTGGGTAAGGTTTACAAATACAAAAATTAGGTTTTACTCACTATGACAGTATACTGCCACACTCAACATGACAGTTATTTAAACATAATTCCTAAACCATACATGATACATGGCTAATAATGCCTGGAGAAATGTAGCTTTGTGATTTTTACTAGAAAAAAATATTTTGTAAGGTTTGTAAAGACAAAAGTTAGTTTTTTTTTACTCAATATCATGGTATAACCGTCATACTAAATATGAAAGTTATATAAACATAATTCCAAAACCAAACTCCTAAACCAAACTTGCAATATGTCTTAAACTGCCTGTAATATTTAATCTATGTGAGTTTTACCAGAATCAGGTATTTTGGTAAGGTTTACAAATACAAAAATTAGGTTTTACTCATAATGACAGTATAACTGTCAAATGCAAAATGACTAATAATGCTTAGAGAAATGTATAGTTGTGAATTTTACTGGAAAACAATATTTTGTAAGATTTGTAAAGATAAAAATTATTTTTTTTAAATTCAAAATAATGGTATAACTGTCATACTAAATATGAAAGTCATATAAACATAACTCCAAAACATGCTTTATGTCTAAAAATTCCTGGAATATTGTATCGGTGTGGGTTTTACCAACTTTAACCCTAACCCTAACCCTAACCCTAACCCCTAACCCTAACCCTAACCCTAACCACACATGCAAAATGGCTAATAATGCTTGGAAAAATTTATATTTGTGAGTTTTACTGGAAAAAAAAAATTGTAAGGTTTGTAAAGACACAAGTTATTTTTTTTATTCAATATGACATTATAACTGTCATACTAAATGTAAAAGTTATATAAACATAACTTCAAAACCAAACATGTATTATATCAAAAAATGCCTGTAATTTTGTATCCACTCAATTTGACAGTTTTTTAAACATAACTCCTAAAAAAACAAATGCAAAATGACTATGAATGCCTGGAAAAATGTATCTTTGTGAATATTAATGGAAAAAAATATTTTGTAAGGTTTGTAAAGACACAAATTTGTTTTTTTTACTCAATATGATGGTATAACTGTCAAAGTAAATATAAAAGTAATATAAACATCATTCCAAAACCAAACTCCTAAACCAAACTTGCAATCCGTCTTAAATTGCCTGTAATATTGAATCTATATGAGTTTTACCAGAATCAGGTATTTTGATAAGGTTTACAAATACAAAACTTGGGTTTTACTCATAACTGAAATTATTTGATATGACAGTTATTTAAACATAACTCCTAAACCAAACATGATAAATAGCTAATAATGCCTGGAATAATGTCTATAATCATAACTCCAAAACCAAACATGCCTTATGTCTTAAAATGCCTGTAATATTGTATCAATGTGAGTTTTACCAGAATCAGGAATTTTGGTAAGGTTTATAAATACAAAAATTACAAAATACAAAAATGTTTATTCAATATGTTTGTATAACTGTCATAATAAAAGTAAAAGTTATATAAACATAACTCCAATACCAAACATGCAATCCGTCTAAAAATGCCTGTAATATTTAATCTATGTGAGTTTTACTAGAATCAGGTATTTTGTTAAGGCTTACAAATACAAAAATTTGGTTTTACTCACTATGACAGTATACTGTCACATTCAATCTCACTGTTATTTAAACATAACTCCTAAACCACACATGCAAAATGACTAATAATGCCGAGAAAAATGTATCTCTGTGAATTTTACTGGAAAAAAATATTTTCTAAGGTTTGTAACATTACAAGTTTGTTATTTTTTACTCAATTTGACAGTATAACTGTCATACTAAATATGAAAGTTATATACACATAACTCCAAAACCAAACTTGCAATCCGTCTAAAAATGCCTGTAATATTGAATCTATGTGAGTTTTACCAAAATCAGGTATTTTGGTAAGGTTTACAAATACAAAAATTAGGTTTTACTCATAATGACAGTATAACTGCCACACTCAATTTGACAGTTTTTTAAACATAACTCCTAAAAAAACAAATGCAAAATGACTATGAATGCCTGGAAAAATGTATCTTTGTGAATATTAATGGAAAAAAATATTTTGTAAGGTTTGTAAAGACACAAATTTGTTTTTTTTACGCAATATGATGGTATAACTGTCATACTAAATATGAAAGTTATATAAACATAACTCCAAAACCAAAAAGGTTTTATGTCTAAAAATTCCTGTAATATTGTATCTATGTGAGTTTTACCAGAATCAGGTATTTTGGTAAGGTTTACAAATACAAAAATTAGGTTTTACTCACTATGACAGTATACTGCCACACTCAACATGACAGTTATTTAAACATAATTCCTAAACCATACATGATACATGGCTAATAATGCCTGGAGAAATGTAGCTTTGTGATTTTTACTAGAAAAAAATATTTTGTAAGGTTTGTAAAGACAAAAGTTAGTTTTTTTTTACTCAATATCATGGTATAACCGTCATACTAAATATGAAAGTTATATAAACATAATTCCAAAACCAAACTCCTAAACCAAACTTGCAATATGTCTTAAACTGCCTGTAATATTTAATCTATGTGAGTTTTACCAGAATCAGGTATTTTGGTAAGGTTTACAAATACAAAAATTAGGTTTTACTCATAATGACAGTATAACTGTCAAATGCAAAATGACTAATAATGCTTAGAGAAATGTATAGTTGTGAATTTTACTGGAAAACAATATTTTGTAAGATTTGTAAAGATAAAAATTATTTTTTTTAAATTCAAAATAATGGTATAACTGTCATACTAAATATGAAAGTCATATAAACATAACTCCAAAACATGCTTTATGTCTAAAAATTCCTGGAATATTGTATCGGTGTGGGTTTTACCAACTTTAACCCTAACCCTAACCCTAACCCTAACCCCTAACCCTAACCCTAACCCTAACCACACATGCAAAATGGCTAATAATGCTTGGAAAAATTTATATTTGTGAGTTTTACTGGAAAAAAAAAATTGTAAGGTTTGTAAAGACACAAGTTATTTTTTTTATTCAATATGACATTATAACTGTCATACTAAATGTAAAAGTTATATAAACATAACTTCAAAACCAAACATGTATTATATCAAAAAATGCCTGTAATTTTGTATCCACTCAATTTGACAGTTTTTTAAACATAACTCCTAAAAAAACAAATGCAAAATGACTATGAATGCCTGGAAAAATGTATCTTTGTGAATATTAATGGAAAAAAATATTTTGTAAGGTTTGTAAAGACACAAATTTGTTTTTTTTCTCAATATGATGGTATAACTGTCAAAGTAAATATAAAAGTAATATAAACATCATTCCAAAACCAAACTCCTAAACCAAACTTGCAATCCGTCTTAAACTGCCTGTAATATTGAATCTATATGAGTTTTACCAGAATCAGGTATTTTGATAAGGTTTACAAATACAAAACTTGGGTTTTACTCATAACTGAAATTATTTGATATGACAGTTATTTAAACATAACTCCTAAACCAAACATGATAAATAGCTAATAATGCCTGGAAAAATGTCTATAATCATAACTCCAAAACCAAACATGCCTTATGTCTTAAAATGCCTGTAATATTGTATCAATGTGAGTTTTACCAGAATCAGGAATTTTGGTAAGGTTTATAAATACAAAAATTACAAAATACAAAAATGTTTATTCAATATGTTTGTATAACTGTCATAATAAAAGTAAAAGTTATATAAACATAACTCCAATACCAAACATGCAATCCGTCTAAAAATGCCTGTAATATTTAATCTATGTGAGTTTTACTAGAATCAGGTATTTTGTTAAGGCTTACAAATACAAAAATTTGGTTTTACTCACTATGACAGTATACTGTCACATTCAATCTCACTGTTATTTAAACATAACTCCTAAACCACACATGCAAAATGACTAATAATGCCGAGAAAAATGTATCTCTGTGAATTTTACTGGAAAAAAATATTTTCTAAGGTTTGTAACATTACAAGTTTGTTATTTTTTACTCAATTTGACAGTATAACTGTCATACTAAATATGAAAGTTATATACACATAACTCCAAAACCAAACTTGCAATCCGTCTAAAAATGCCTGTAATATTGAATCTATGTGAGTTTTACCAAAATCAGGTATTTTGGTAAGGTTTACAAATACAAAAATTAGGTTTTACTCATAATGACAGTACAACTGCCACACTCAATTTGACAGTTTTTTAAACATAACTCCTAAAAAAACAAATGCAAAATGACTATGAATGCCTGGAAAAATGTATCTTTGTGAATATTAATGGAAAAAAATATTTTGTAAGGTTTGTAAAGACACAAATTTGTTTTTTTTACGCAATATGATGGTATAACTGTCATACTAAATATGAAAGTTATATAAACATAACTCCAAAACCAAAAAGGTTTTATGTCTAAAAATTCCTGTAATATTGTATCTATGTGAGTTTTACCAGAATCAGGTATTTTGGTAAGGTTTACAAATACAAAAATTAGGTTTTACTCACTATGACAGTATACTGCCACACTCAACATGACAGTTATTTAAACATAATTCCTAAACCATACATGATACATGGCTAATAATGCCTGGAGAAATGTAGCTTTGTGATTTTTACTAGAAAAAAATATTTTGTAAGGTTTGTAAAGACAAAAGTTAGTTTTTTTTTACTCAATATCATGGTATAACCGTCATACTAAATATGAAAGTTATATAAACATAATTCCAAAACCAAACTCCTAAACCAAACTTGCAATATGTCTTAAACTGCCTGTAATATTTAATCTATGTGAGTTTTACCAGAATCAGGTATTTTGGTAAGGTTTACAAATACAAAACTTGGGTTTTACTCATAATGACAGTATAACTGCAACATTTGATATGACAGTTATTTAAACATAACTCCTAAACCAAACATGATAAATGGCTAATAATGCCTGGAGAAATGTATCAGTGTGAGTTTTACTGGAAACAAATAATTTGTAAGGTTTATAAAGACACAAGTTAGTTTTTTTTATTTAATATGATGGTATAACTGTCATACTAAATATGAAAGTTATATAAATATAACTCCAAAACCAAACATACATTATGTCTAAAAATGCCTGTAATATTGAATCTATGTGAGTTTTACCAGAATCTGGTATTTTGGTAAGGTTTACAATTACAAAAATTAGGTTTTACCCATAATGACAGTATAACTGCCACATTGACTGCCACCAAACATACATTGTGTTTAAAAATGCTTATAATTTTGTATCCATGTGAGTTTTACTATAATCAGTTGTTTTTGTAAGGTTTACAAATACAAACTATTAGTTTTACTCATATGGACAGTATACTGACAAAATGGCCTTGAGGAATGTATATTTGTGAGTTTTACTGGAAAAATATTTTGGAAGGTTTGTAAAGACACAAGTTAGTTTTTTTTACACAATTTAACAGTTTAGCTCTCATACTATATATGAAAGTTATATGAACATAATTCCAAAACCAAATATGCAATCCGTCAAAAAATGCCTGTAATATTGAATATATGTGAGTTTTATCAGATTCAGGTATTTTGGTAAGGTTTACGAATACAAAAATTAGGTTTTACTCATAGATATAACTGCCACGCTCAATATGACAGTTAATTAAACATAACTCCTAAAACACAAATGCAAAATGACTAATAATGCTTAGAGAAATGTATAGTTGTGAATTTTACTGGAAAACAATATTTTGTAAGATTTGTAAAGATAAAAATTATTTTTTTTAAATTCAAAATAATGGTATAACTGTCATACTAAATATGAAAGTCATATAAACATAACTCCAAAACATGCTTTATGTCTAAAAATTCCTGGAATATTGTATCGGTGTGGGTTTTACCAACTTTAACCCTAACCCTAACCCTAACCCTAACCCCTAACCCTAACCCTAACCCTAACCACACATGCAAAATGGCTAATAATGCTTGGAAAAATTTATATTTGTGAGTTTTACTGGAAAAAAAAAATTGTAAGGTTTGTAAAGACACAAGTTATTTTTTTTATTCAATATGACATTATAACTGTCATACTAAATGTAAAAGTTATATAAACATAACTTCAAAACCAAACATGTATTATATCAAAAAATGCCTGTAATTTTGTATCCATGTGAGTTTTACTAGAATCAGTTGTTTTTGTAAGGTTTGCAAATACAAAATTTTGGTTTTACTCACTATGACAGTATACTGCTGTCATATTGAGTAAAAAAAAAAAACTAACGTGTTTTTACAAACTTAAAAAAAAAAAAATGTTTCCAGAAAAAATCACAGAGATACATTTCTCCAGTTATTATTAGTCACTTTTAATGTGTGGTATAGGAGTTTTGTTTAAATAACTGTCAGATTGAATGTGACAGTATACTGTCATAGTGAGTAAAACCAATATTTTGTATTTGCAAAACTTACAAAAACAACTGATTCTAATAAAACTCACATGGATACATCGTTACAGGCAATTTTAGATATAATGCATGTTTGGTTTTTTAGTTATAATTATACAACTTTTACATTAAGTATGACAGTTATACTGTCATATTGAGTAAAACAAAACTAACTTGTGTCTTTACAAACCTTACAAAATATTGTTTTTCCATTAAAACTCACAAAGATTCCTTTCTCCAGGCATTATTAGCCATATAGCAAGTTTGGTTTAGGAGTTATGTTTAAATATTTGTCATTTTGAACTCAATATGACAGTATAACTGTCATACTAAATGTAAAAGTTATATAATTAAAACTCCAAAACCAAACATGCATTATGTCTAAAAATGCCTGTAATATTGTATCCATGTGAGTTTTAGTAGAATCAGTTGTTTTTGTAAGGTTTTGCAAATACAAAATATTGGTTTTACTCACTATGACAGTATACTGTTACATTCAATCTGACATAACTCCTAAACCACACATGCAAAATGACTAATAATGCCTGGAAAAATGTATCTCAGTGAATTTTACTGGAAAAATTTTTTTTTGTAAGGTTTGTAAAAACACAAGTTAGTTTTTTTTACTCAATTTGACAATGTAAATGTCATACTATATATGAAAGTTATATAAACTTAACTCCAAAACCAAACATGCAATCCGTCTAAAAATGCCTGTAATATTGAGTCTCTGTGAGTTTTACCAGAATCAGGTATTTTGGTAAGGTTTACAAATACAAAAATTAGGTTTTACTCATAGACAGAATAACTCCCACATTCAAAATGACAGTTATTTAAACATAACTCCTAAACCAAACATGCTAAATGGCTAATTATGACTGGCGAAATGCATTTTTGTGAGTTTTACTGGGAAAAAATTTTTTTTGTAAGGTTTGTAAAGACACAAGTTAGTTTTTATTACTCCATATGACAGTGTAACTCTCATACTAAATGTAAAATTTATATAAACATATCTCCAAAACCAAACATGCTTTATATCTAAAAATGCCTGTAATATTGAATCCATGTGAGTTTTACTAGAATAAGTTGTTTTTGTAAGGTTTGCAAATACAAAATATTGATTTTACTCACTATGACAGTATACTGTCACATTCAATCTGACAGTTATTTAAACATAACTCCTAAACCACACATGCAAAAATGCTAATAATGCCTAAAACAATGTATCCTTGTGAGATTTACTCGAACATATGCTTTTTTAAGGCTTGCAATTAAAAAAAGTAGTTTTTTTCTCAATATGACAGTGATGTTTTTAAAATCCTGATATAATGCAAAAAAAGCAACAAAATTGTTTTTCAACATAATTCCTAAACCAAACATGCATTATGTCTTAAAATGCCTATAATATTGTATCCAAGTGAGTTTTAGTAGAATAATTTGTTTTTGTAAGGTTTGCAAATACAACATTTTGGTTTTACTCACTATGACAGTATACTGTCACATTCAATATGACTGTTATTTAAACATACATTCTAAACCACAGATGCAAAATGGCTAATAATGCCTGGAGAAATGTATTTTTGTGAGTTTTACCGGAAAAAAAATATTTTGTAAGGTTTGTTTGGACACAATATAGTTTTTTTTACTCAATATGATGGTATAACTGTCTTACTAAATTTGAAAGTTATATAAACATAACTTCAAAACCAAACATGCAATCCGTCTAAAAATGCCTGTAGTATTGAATCTATGTGAGTTTTACCAGAAACAGGTATTTTGGTAAGGTTTACAAATACAAAAATTAGGTTTTACTCATAATGACAGTATAACTGCAATGTTCAAAATGACAGTTATTTAAACATAACTCGTAAACCCAACATGCTAAATGGCTAATAATGACTGGAGAAATGCATCTTTGTGAGTTTTACTGAAAAAAAACAACATTTTTGTAAGGTTTGTAAAGACACAAGTTAGTTGTTTTTTACTCCATATGACAGTATAATTGTCATACTAAATGTAAAATGTATATAAACAAAACTCCAAAACTAAACATGCATTATGTCTAAAAATGCCTGTAACATTGTATCCATGTGAGTTTTACTAGAATCATTTTTTTTTTAAGGTTTACAAATACAAAATATTGGTTTTACTCACTATGACAGTATGCTGTCACATTCAATCTGACAGTTATTTAAACATAGCTCCTAAACCACACATAGAAAATGACTAATAATGCCTGGAGAAATGTATCTTTGTGGGTTTTACTGAAAAAAAATAAAAATATTTTGTAAGGTTTGTAAAGACACAAGTTAGTTTTTTTTACTTAATATGACAGTATAACTGTCATACTAAATATGAAAGTTATATAAACATAACTCCAAAACCAAACATGCATTATGCCAAAAAATGCCTGTAATATTGTATCTATGTGAGTTTTACTACAATCAGGTATTTTGGTAAGGTTTACAAATACAAAAATAAGGTTTTACTCATAATGACAGTATAATTGCCACACTCAATATGACAGTTATTTAAATATAACTCCTAAACCACACATGCAAAATGGCTAATAATGCTTGGAAAAAATTGTTATTTTGTAAAGACAAGTTATTTTTTTTACTCAATATGACATTATAACTTTCATTCTAAATGTAAAAGTTATATAAACATAACTCCAAAACCAAACATGCATATTATCTAAAAAAAAACTGTAATATTGTATCCATGCGAGTTTTACTAGAATCAGTCTTTTTTGTAAGGTTCGCAAATACAAAATATTGGTTTTACTCACTATGACAGTATACTGCTGTCATATTGAGTAAAAAAAACTTGTGTTATAACAAACCTTACAAAATATTTTTTTCCAGAAAAATTCACAGAGATACATTTCTCCAGGCATTATTAGTCATTTTGAATGTGTGGTTTAGGAGTTATGTTTAAATAACTGTCAGATCGAATGTGACAGTATACTGTCATAGTGAGTAAAACCTATTTTTTGTATTTGTAAACTTTACCAAAATACCTGATTCTGGTAAAACCCACATCGATACAATATTACAAGAATTTTTAGACATAAAGCATGTTTGGTTTTGGAGTCATGTTTATATAACTTTCATATTTAGTATGAAAGTTATACCATCATATTGAGTAAAAAACAAAAAATAATTTGTATCTTTACAAACCTTAAAAATATTTTTTTCCAGTAAAATTCACAAATATACCTCAAATATATATATAGTCATTTTGCATTTGTGTTTTAGGAGTTATGTTTAATTAACTGTCATATTGAGTGTGGCGGTTATACTGTCACTATGAGTAAAACCTAATTTTTGTTTTTGTAAACCTTACCAAAATACCTGATTCTGATAAAACTCACATGTATTCAATATTACAGGCATTTTTAAATGGATTGCATGTTTGGTTTTTGAGTTAGGTTTTGGAGTTATGTTTCTATAACTTTTTTATTTAGTTTGACAGTATACCGTCATATTGAGTAAAAAAACTTGTGTCTTTGTAAACCTTACAAAAGATCATTACTCTAGTAAAACTAACAAAGATACATTTCTCCAGGTTTAATAGCCATTTTCATGTGTCGTTTATGACTTATGTTTAAATAACTGTCATATTGAGTGTGGCACTTATAATGTCACTATCAGTAAAACCTATTTTTTTTATTTGTCAACCTTACCAAAATACCTCATTTTGGTAAAACTCACATATATTTAATACTACAGACATTTTTAGACGGATTGCAAGTTTGGTTTTGAGTCATGTTTATATATTTTCTGCATGTAGTATGACAGTTATACTGTCATATTGAGTAAAAAAAACTAACGTGTGTCTTTACAAACCTTACAAATTATTTTTCCTAGTAAAACTCACAAAGATACATTTCTCCAGGCATTATTAGCCATTTTGCATGTGTGTTTTAGGAGTTATGTTTACATAACTGTCAGATTGAATGTGACAGTATACTGTCATAGTGAGTAAAACCTAATTTTTGTATTTGTAAACCTTACCAAAATACCTGATTCTGGTAAAACTCACATAGATACAATATTACAGGTATTTTTAGACAAAATTCATGTTTGTTTTTGGAGTTATGTTTATATAACTTTCATATTTAGTATGACGGTTAAACCATCATATTGAGTAAAAAAAACTACCTTGTGTCTTTATAAACCTTAGAAATTATTTTTTTTCCTGTAAAACTCACAAAGATACATTTCTCCAGGCATTATTAGCCATTTATCATGTTTGGTTTAGTAGCTTTGTTTAAATACCTGTCATGTTAAATGTGGCAGTTATATTGTCATTATGAGTAAAAACTATTTTTTGTATTTGTAAACCTTACCAAAATACCTGATTCTGGTAAAACTCACATATATACAATATTACAGGAATTTTTAGAAATAAAACATGTTTGGTTTTGGAGTTATGTTTATATAACTTTCATATTCAGTATGACAGTTATACCATCATATTGAGTAAAAAAAAAACTAATTTGTGTCTTTACAAACCTACAAAAAAAAAAATTTCATTAAAATTCACAAAGATACATTTTTCCAGGCATTATTAGTCATTTTGCATTTGTTTTTTAAGAGTTATGTTTAAAAAACTGTCATATTGAGTGTGGCAGTTATACTGTCATTATGAGTAAAACCTAAATTTTGTATTTGTAAACCTTACCAAAATACCTGATTTTGGTAAAACTCACATAGATTCAATATTACAGGCATTTGTAGACGGATTGCAAGTTTGGTTTTAGAGTTATGTGTATATAACTTTCATATTTAGTATGACAGTTATACTGTCAAATTGAGTAAAAAAATAACAAACTCGTAATTTTAAAAACCTCACAAAATATTTTTTTCCAATAAAATTCAGATACATTTTTCTCGGCATTATTAGTCATTTTGCATGTGTGGTTTAGGAGTTATTTTTAAATAGCTGTCAGATTGAATGTGACAGTATACTGTCATAGTGAGTAAAACCAATATTTTGTATTTGAAAAACTTACAAAAACAACTGATTCTAGTAAAACTCACATTGATACAATATTACAGGCATTTTTAGACATAATGCATGTTTGGTTTTGGAGTTATGTTTATGTATTTTTTACATTTAGTATTACAGTTATACTGTCATATTGAGTAAAAAAAACTAACTTGTGTCTTTATAAACCTTAAAAAAAATGTTTTTCCTGTAAAACTCACAAAGATACATTTCTCCAGGCATTATTAGCCATTAACCATGTTTGGTTTAGAGTTATGTTTAAATAACTGTCATATTGAGTGTGGCAGATATACTGTCATTATGAGTAAAACCTAATTTTGGTATTTGTAAAATTACCAAAATAACTGATTCTGATAAAACTCACATGGATAAAATATTACAGAATTGTTTAGACATAAAGCATGTTTCCATCATATTGTGTAAAAAAAACTAACTTGTGTCTATACAAACCTTACAAAATATTTTTTTTCCAGTAAAACTCACAAAAATACATTTCTCCAGTTATTATTAGCCATTTTGCATCTGTGGTTTAGAATTTGTGTTTAAATAACAGTCAGATTGAATGTGACAGTATACTGTCATAGTGAGTAAAACCTAATTTTTGTATATGTAAACCTTAACAAAATACCTGATTCTAGTAAAACTCACATAGATACAATATTACAGGCATTTTTAGACATGATGCATGTTTGGTTTTGGAGTTATGTTTATATACATTTTTCCAGGCATTATTAGCTATTTATCATGTTTGGTTTAGGAGTTATGTTTAAATAACTGTCATATCAAATAATGCAGTTATACTATCATTATGAGTAAAACCCAAGTTCTGTATTTGTAAACCTTACCAAAATACCTGATTCTGGTAAAACTCATATAGATTCAATATTACAGGCAGTTTAAGACGGATTGCAAGTTTGGTTTAGGAGTTTGGTTTTGGAATGATGTTTATATTACTTTTATATTTAGTTTGACAGTTATACCATCATATTGAGTAAAAAAAACAAACACTTTTGTCTTTACAAACCTTACAAAATATTTTTTTCTAGTAAAACTGACAAAGATACATTTTTCCAGGCATTATTAGCATTAGCATGTTTGGTTTAGGAGTTATGTTTAAATAACTGTTATTTTGAATATGGCAGTTATACTGTCATTATGAGTAAAACCCAATTTTAGTATTTGTAAACCTTACCAAAATACCTGATTCTGGTAAAACTCACATAGATTCAATATTACAGGCATTTTTAGATGTATTGCAAGTTTGGTTTTGGAGTTATGTTTATTTAACTTTCATATTTAGTTTGACAGTTCTACTGTCATATTAAGTAAAAAAACTAACTTGTGTCTTTACAAAACTTATATATATATATTTTTTTCCAGGAAAACTCACAAAGATACATTTCTCCAGGCAGTATTAGCCATTTTGTATTAGTGGTTTAGGAGTTACAAAATGTTTAAATAACTGTCAGATTGAATGCGGCAGATATACTGTCAATATGAGTAAAACCTAATTTTGGTATTTGTAAAATTACCAAAATAACTGATTCTGATAAAACTCACATGGATAAAATATTACAGAATTTTTTAGACATAAAGCATGTTTCCATCATATTGAGTAAAAAAAACTAACTTGTGTCTATAGAAACCTTACAAAAAAATTTTTTTCCAGTAAAACTCACAAAAATACATTTCTCCAGTTATTATTAGCCATTTTGCATCTGTGTTTTAGAATTTGTGTTTAAATAACAGTCAGATTGAATGTGACAGTATACTGTCATAGTGAGTAAAACCAAATTTTTGTATTTGTAAACCTTAACAAAATACCTGATTCTAGTAAAACTCACATAGATACAATATTACAGGCATTTTTAGACATGATGCATATTTGGTTTTGGAGTTATGTTTATATACATTTTTCCAGGCATTACTAGCTATTTATCATGTTTGGTTTAGGAGTTATGTTTAAATAACTGTCATATCAAATAATGCAGTTATACTATCATTATGAGTAAAACCCAAGTTTTGTATTTGTAAACCTTACCAAAATACCTGATTCTGGTAAAACTCATATAGATTCAATATTACAGGCAGTTTAAGACGGATTGCAAGTTTGGTTTAGGAGTTTGGTTTTGGAATTATGTTTATATTACTTTTATATTTAGTTTGACAGTTATACCATCATATTCAGTAAAAAAAACAAAACTTTTGTCTTTACAAACCTTACAAAATATTTTTTTCTAGTAAAACTCACAAAGATACATTTCTCCAGGCATTATTAGCCATTTAGCATGTTTGGTTTAGGAGTTATGTTTAAATAACTGTTATTTTGAATATGGCAGTTATACTGTCATTATGAGTAAAACCCATTTTTTGTATTTGTAAACCTTACCAAAATACCTGATTCTGGTAAAACTCACATAGATTCAATATTACAGGCATTTTTAGATGTATTGCAAGTTTGGTTTTGGAGTTATGTTTATTTAACTTTCATATTTATTATGACAGTTTTACTGTCATATTAAGTAAAAAAAAACTAACTTGTGTCTTTACAAACCTTATACATTTTTATTTTTTTTCCAGGATAACTCACAAAGATACATTTCTCCAGGCATTATTAGCCATTTTGTATGTGTGGTTTAGGAGTTTTGTTTACATAACTGTCAGATTGAATGTGACAGTATACTGTCATAGTGAGTAAAACCTAATTTTTGTATTTGTAAGCCTTACCAAAATACCTGATTGTGGTAAAACTCACATAGATACAATATTACAGGTATTTTTAGACAAAATTCATGTTTGTTTTTGGAGTTATGTTTCTATAACTTTCATATTTAGTATGACAGTTATACCGTCTTATTGAGTAAAAAAAAATAACGTGTGTCTTTATAAACCTTACAATTTTTTTTCCCCAGTAAAACTCACAAAGATACATTTCTCCAGGCATAAGTAGTCATTTATCATGTTTGGTTTAGTAATTATGTTTAAATACCTGTCATGTTAAATGTGGCAGTTATATTGTCATTATGAGTAAAACCTATTTTTTGTATTTGTAAACCTTACCAAAATACCTGATTCTAGTAAAACTCACATAGATACAATATTACAGGAATTTTTAGAAATAAAACATGTTTGGTTTTGGAGTTATGTTTATATAACTTTCATATTTAGTATGACAGTTATACCATCATATTGAGTAAAAAAAACTAATTTGTGTCTTTACAAACCTTACAAAATTTTTGTTTTTCATTAAAATTCACAAAGATACATTTTTCCAGGCATTATTAGTCATTTTGCATTTGTTTTTTAGGAGTTATGTTTAAAAAAAACTGTCATATTGAGTGTGGCAGTTATACTGTCACTATGAGTAAAACCTAAATTTTGTATTCGTAAACCTTACCAAAATACCTGATGCTGATAAAACTCACATATATTCAATATTACAGGCATTTTTAGACGGATTGCATATTTGGTTTTGGAATTTTGTTTATATACCTTTCATATATAGTATGACAGCTATACTGTTAAATTGTGTAAAAAAAACAACTAACTTGTGTCTTTACAAACCTTACAAAATATGTTTTCCAGTGAAACTCACAAAGATACATTCCTCAAGGCATTATTAGCCATTTTGTCAGATTAAATGTGACAGTATACTGTCATTATGAATAAAACTAATATTTTATAATTGTAAACCTTACATACATACTTACTCACATAGATACAATACTAAAGGCATTTTTAGACATAATGCATGTTTGGTTTTGGAGTCATTTTGCATTTGTGTTTTAGGACTTATGTTTAATTAACTGTCATATTGAGTGTGGCAGTTATACTGTCACTATGAGTAAAACCTAATTTTTGTTTTTGTAAACCTTACCAAAATACCTGATTCTGATCAAACTCACATGTATTCAATATTACAGGCATTTTTAGACGGATTGCATATTTGGTTTTGGAGTTGTGTTTATATAACTTTCATATATAGTATGACAGTTATACTGTTAAATTGTGTGAAAAAATCCAACTAAATCGTATCTTTACAAACCTTACAAAATATTTTTTCCAGTAAAATTCACAAATATACATTCCTCAAGGCATTACTAGCCATTTTGTCAGATTAAATGTGACAGTATACTGTCATTATGAGTAAAACTAATATTTTGTATTTGTAAACCTTACAAAAACAACTGATTCTAGTAAAATTCACATGGATGCAAAATTATAGGCATTTTTAGACATCATGCATGTTTGGTGGCAGTCAATGTGGCAGTTATACTGTCATTATGAGTAAAACCTATTTTTTGTATATTTCAACATTACCAAAATACCTGATTCTGGTAAAACTCACATAGATACAATACTAAAGGCATTTTTAGACATAATGCATGTTTGGTTTTGGAGTTATGTTTGTATACATTTCTCCAGGCATTAATAGCCATTTAGCATGTTTGGTTCAGGAATTATGTTTAAATAACTGTTATTTTGAATATGGCAGTTATACTGTCACTATGAAAAAAAACTAAATTTTGTATTTATAAACCTTACCAAAATACCTGATTCTGGTAAAACTCACATAGATACAATAATACAGGCATTTTTAGACATAATGCATGTTTGGTTTAGGAGTTATGTTTAAATAACTGTCATATCAATTAATGCAGTTATACTGTCATTATGAGTAAAACCCAAGTTTTGTATTTGTAAACCTTACCAAAATACCTTATTTTGGTAAAACTCATATAGATTCAATATTACAGGCAGTTTAAGACGGATTGCAAGTTTGGTTTAGGAGTTTGGTTTTGGATTTATGTTTATATTACTTTTATATTTAGTTTGACAGTTATACCATCATATTGAGTAAAAAAAAAAAAGTTTTTCTTTACAAACCTTACAAAATATTTTGTTTCTAGTAAAATTCACAAAGATACATTTTTCCAGGCATTATTAGCCATTTTGTAATTGTGGTTTAGGAGTTACAGTATGTTTAAATAACTGTCAGATTGAATGTGACAGTATACTGTCACAGTGAGTAAAACCTAATTTTTGTATTTGTAAACCTTACCAAAAATACCTGATTCTGGTAAAAATCACATAGATACAATATTGCAGGCATTTTTAGACATAATGCATATTTGGTTTTGGAGTTATGTTTATACAACTTTTATATTTAGTATGACAGTTATACCATCATATTGAGTAAAAAAAACAACAACTTGTGTCTTTATAAACCTTACAAAAAAAAATTTCCCAGTAAAACTCACAAAGATACATTTCTCCAGGCATAATTAGCCATTTATCATGTTTGGTTTAGGAGTTATGTTTAAACAACTGTCATATTGAGTGTGGCAGTTATACTGTCATTATGAGTAAAACCTATTTTTTGTATTTGTAAACCTTACCAAAATACCTGATTCTGGTAAAACTCACATAGATACAATATTACAGGAATTTTTAGAAATAAAACATGTTTGGTTTTGGAGTTATGTTTATATAACTTTCATATTTAGTATGACAGTTATACCATCATATTGAGTAAAAAAAAACTAATTTGTGTCTTTACAAACCTTACAAATTTTTTTTTTTTCATTAAAATTCACAAAGATACATTTTTCCAGGCATTATTAGTCATTTTGCATTTGTTTTTTAGGAGTTATGTTTAAAAAAACTGTCATATTGAGTGTGGCAGTTATACTGTCACTATGAGTAAAACCTAATTTTTGTATTCGTAAACCTTACCAAAATACCTGATTCTGATAAAACTCACATATATTCAATATTACAGGCATTTTGAGACGGATTGCATATTTGGTTTTGGAATTTTGTTTATATAACTTTCATATATAGTATGACAGCTATACTGTTAAATTGTGTAAAAAAAAACAACTAACTTGTGTCTTTACAAACCTTACAAAATATGTTTTCCAGTGAAACTCACAAAGATACATTCCTCAAGGCATTATTAGCCATTTTGTCAGATTAAATGTGACAGTATACTGTCAATATGAATAAAACTAATATTTTGTATTTGTAAACCTTACATACATACTTACTCACATAGATACAATACTAAAGGCATTTTTAGACATAATGAATGTTTGGTTTTGGAGTCATTTTGCATTTGTGTTTTAGGAGTTATGTTTAATTAACTGTCATATTGAGTGTGGCAGTTATACTGTCACTATGAGTAAAACCTAATTTTTGTTTTTGTAAACCTTACCAAAATACCTGATTCTGATCAAACTCACATGTATTCAATATTACAGGCATTTTTAGACGGATTGCATATTTGGTTTTGGAGTTGTGTTTATATAACTTTCATATATAGTATGACAGCTATACTGTTAAATTGTGTGAAAAAACCCAACTAAATCGTATCTTTACAAACCTTACAAAATATTTTTTTCCAGTAAAATTCACAAATATACATTCCTCAAGGCATTATTAGCCATTTTGTCAGATTAAATGTGACAGTATACTGTCATTATGAGTAAAACTAATATTTTGTATTTGTAAACCTTACAAAAACAACTGATTCTAGTAAAACTCACATGGATAAAAAATTATAGGCATTTTTAGACATCATGCATGTTTGGTGGCAGTCAATGTGGCAGTTATACTGTCATTATGAGTAAAACCTAATTTTTATTTTTTTTTATTTTTTTTATTTTATTTTATTTTATTATTATTATTTTTTTATGTCCTGTCCAGCTTCTCAGGCAAATCATATAGTTGATGTAGATGCCCATGTCGGCTGTTCAGATTTACTTTACAAAAGAGAAGTGTAGGATACTTCTCTTGTTGCCTTATTTGTATTTGACTTTATTAAATGTATTTATATTATCATTTAGTGCAGCCGGGCCGGAGCAGGAGGGGATAGAAAGAGAAAAAAAAAGAAGACAGAGGGGGAAATTGTGGGGACAAGAGGGGGATTAGACAGAGAGACAAAAACAACAACAGCAAACAACAACAACAACAACAATAGAGCAACATCAGCAAATATGACATGTACAAATATGATGGTAAAAGTAATAGCAAATAAGCAGTTAGCGAAAAATAAAAAATAATACAGAAATGACAATGAGCATTATTACACTACAAATGGATCAATACAAATACCAATAGAAATAGCGCTATTGATATTGAACAATACCAATAATTTACCTTTATTATCAACAATACAGTTGTTTAAATGCAACAATACATATACGTAATGATAACTTGAGATACGAAAGAATGCAGAAAAATGGAGGGGGAGAAAGAGAAGCAACCTACATTAACCTTGTAGATTGTTATAGTCACAATAGGTTAAGCTTTGTCAGTGTGCCATGTGTTACACCCAGTTTACCCTAGGGCAACAACGTTAATATATGTTTGATGAAACGTGATTATGTGCATGAGTGTAAGTATGCATATGTACTTGTATATGTACAGAATGTGTATATGTGTTTGTACAATGAATGTATATGTACAGAATGTGTATATGTGTTTGTACAGTGAATGTATATGTACAGTATGTGTATGTGTATGTTTGTATATTGAATGTGCGTGTGGATGTACGAACATTAGGTAGGTAAATATGTACTGTATTTGTGTATGTATGTGGGAGCGTAGGTACCTATGTACGTATGTGAGCATATGTGAATTTGCATGTACAATACATTCGACTCCCAGAGTGCGTGGGAGCCAGAGCACGGCCCCATCACCCCCGAGAGCCCAACCCACAAACAGGAGGCGTGGTGCCCAGGGAACCAGGGACCACCACCCCCACGCAGCCAAGCCGGCCAGCGACAGGAACCCCAGAGCCCGACCCACCGTACCGCCCACAAGGGCCAGCAGCAGGCCGCAGACAGACGCACCCGGCAGAGGACAGGGCACGAGAAAAGCAGGGGACAGCCAGACCCCAAGCCAGCGAGAGACCACACCCCACACGGGCAGAAAGGCGAGACGCCCCGCCCGAGGGACCCAGAGACTCCCCGCAACCGGACGGGAAGACCGCCCCCGCCCCACCGGCAACCGGGCCCCCACGAGCCCACCCCCCACCCCCGGAGAGCGCGGCGAGGCCAGCCCCCGGCCACCCCACCCAAACCGGCCGCCGCAGGACCACCCAGGCACAGGGCCACGGGAACCACCCACCCCACCCGCAGGGACCCCAACGATGGAGATGGAACAACCAGCAACCGCCCCGCCGAGCCCCCCCCCCCGAGGGAGGGGAAAAATTAAAAAATAATATTAATAAAATATATTAAAAAATAAATAAATAAATAAATAAATTGAAACCTAATTTTTGTATATTTCAACATTACCAAAATACCTGATTCTGGTAAAACTCACATAGATACAATACTAAAGGCATTTTTAGACATAATGCATGTTTGGTTTTGGAGTTATGTTTGTATACATTTCTCCAGGCATTAATAGCCATTTAGCATGTTTGGTTCAGGAGTTATGTTTAAATAACTGTTATTTTGAATATGGCAGTTATACTGTCACTATGAAAAAAACCTAAATTTTGTATTTATAAACCTTACCAAAATACCTGATTCTGGAAAAACTCACATAGATACAATATTACAGGCATTTTTAGACATAATGCATGTTTGGTTTTGGAGTTATGTTTATATACATTTTTCCAGGCATTATTAGCCATTTATCATGTTTGGTTTAGGAGTTATGTTTAAATAACTGTCATATCAAATAATGCAGTTATACTGTCATTATGAGTAAAACCCAAGTTTTGTATTTGTAAACCTTACCAAAATACCTTATTCTGTTAAAACTCATATAGATTCAATATTACAGGCAGTTTAAGACGGATTGCAAGTTTGGTTTAGGAGTTTGGTTTTGGAATTATGTTTATATTACTTTTATATTTAGTTTGACAGTTATACCATCATATTGAATTAAAAAAAAAAAACGTTTTTCTTTACAAACCTTACAAAATATTTTTTTTCTAGTAAAATTCACAAAGATACATTTTTCCAGGCATTATTAGCCATTTTGTAATTGTGGTTTAGGAGTTACAGTATGTTTAAATAACTGTCAGATTGAATGTGACAGTATACTGTCATAGTGAGTAAAACCTAATTTTTGTATTTGTAAACCTTACCAAAAATACCTGATTCTGGTAAAAATCACATAGATACAATATTGCAGGCATTTTTAGACATAATGCATATTATTATGTTTATACAACTTTTATATTTAGTATGACAGTTATACCATCATATTGAGTAAAAAAAAAAAAAAAACTTGTGTCTTTATAAACCTTACAAAAAAAAATTCCCAGTAAAACTCACAAAGATACATTTCTCCAGGCATAATTAGCCATTTATCATGTTTGGTTTAGGAGTTATGTTTAAACAACTGTCATATTGAGTGTGGCAGTTATACTGTCATTATGAGTAAAACCTATTTTTTGTATTTGTAAACCTTACCAAAATACCTGATTCTGGTTAAACCCACATTGATACAATATTACAGGAATTTTTAGACATAAAGCATGTTTGGTTTTGGAGTTATGTTTATATAACTTTCATATTTAGTATGAAAGTTATACCATCATATTGAGTAAAAAACAAAAAATAATTTGTATATTTACAAACCTTACAAAATATTGTTTTCCAGTAAAATTCACAAATATACCTTTCTCTAGGCATTATTAGTCATTTTGCATTTGTGTTTTAGGAGTTATGTTTAATTTACTGTCATATTGAGTGTGGCAGTTATACTGTCAATATGAGTAAAACCTAATTTTTGTTTTTGTAAACCTTACCAAAATACCTGATTCTGATAAAACTCACATATATTCAATATTACAGGCATTTTTAGACGGATTGCATATTTGGTTTTGGAGTTGTGTTTATATAACTTTCATATATAGTATGACAGCTATACTGTTAAATTGTGTAAAAAAAACAACTAACTCGTGTCTTTACCAAAATACCTGATTCAGGTAAAACTCATATAGATTCAATATTAAAGACAGTTTAAGACGGATTGCAAGTTTGGTTTAGGAGTTTGTTTTTGGAATTATGTTTATATTAATTTTATATTTAGTTTGACAGTTATACCATCATATTTAGTAAAAAAAAATAACTTTTGTCTTTACAAACCTTACAAAATAGTTTTTTCTAGTAAAATTCACAAAGATACATTTCTCCAGGCATTATTAGCCATTTAGCATGTTTGGTTTAGGAGTTGTGTTTAAATAACTGTTATTTTGAATACGGCAGTTATACTGTCATTATGAGTAAAACCCAATTTTTGTATTTGTAAACCTTACCTCAATACCTGATTCTGGTAAAACTCACATAGATTCAATATTACAGGCATTTTTAGACGTATTGCAAGTTTGGTTTTGGAGTTATGTTTATTTAACTTTAATATTTAGTAAGACAGTTATACTGTCATATTAAGTAAAAAAAACTAACTTGTGTCTTTACAAACCTTATAAAAAAAAACTTTTTCCAGGAAAACTCACAAAGATACATTTCTCCAGGCATTATTAGCCATTTTGTATGTGTGGTTTAGGAGTTATGTTTAAATAACTGTCAGATTGAATGTAGTAGTATACTGTCATTATGAGTAAAACCTAATTTTTGTATTTGTAAACCTTACCAAAAATACCTGATTCTGGTAAAAATCACATAGATACAATATTGCAGGCATTTTTAGACATAATGCATGTTTGGTTTTGGAGTTATGTTTAAACAACTTTCATATTTAGTATGACAGTTATACAATTATATTGAGTAAAAAAAAATATCTTTTTGTCTTTATAAACCTTACTTCTTTTTTTTCTCCAGAAAACTCACAAAGATACATTTCTCCAGGTATAATTAGCCATTTATCATGGTTGGTTTAGGAGTTATGTTTAAATAACTGTCATATTGAGTGTGGCAGTTATACTGTCATTATGAGTAAAACCTATTTTTTGCACCACATCTATACAATATTACAGGAATTTTTAGACATAAAGCATGTTTGGTTTTGGAGTTATGTTTATATAACTTTCATATTTAGTATGAAAGTTATACCATCATATTGAGTAAAAAAACAAACTAATTTGTATCTTTACAAACCTTACAAAATATTGTTTTCCAGTAAAATTCACAAATATACCTTTCCTAGGCATTATTAGTCATTTTGCATTTGTGTTTTAGGAGTTATGTTTAAATAACTGTCATATTGAGTGTGGCAGTTATACTGTCACTATGAGTAAAACCTAATTTTTGTTTTTGTAAACCTTACCAAAATACCTGATTCTGATAAAATTCGCATATTGCATATTTGGTTTTGGAGTTGTGTTTATATAACTTTCATATATCGTATGACAGCTATACTGTAAAATTGTGTAAAAAAAAAAAAAAAACTAACTCGTGTCTTTACAAACATTACAAAATATTTTTTCCAGTAAAAATCACAAAGATACATTCCTCAAGGCATTATTAGCCATTTTGTCAGATTAAATGTGACAGTATACTGTCATAATGAGTAAAACTAATATGTTGTATTTGTAAACCTTACAAAAACAACTGATTCTAGTAAAACTCACATGTATACAAAATTACAGGCATTTTTAGACATAATGCATGTTTGGTTTTGGAGTTATGTTTATGTATCTTTTACATTTATTATGACAGTTATACAAACATATTGAATAAAAAAGCTTAACTTGTGTCTTTACAAACCTTACAAAATATTTTTATTTTCCAGTTAAACTCACAAAGATACCTTTCTCCAGGCAGTATTAGCCATTCAGCATGTTTAAATTAGGAGTTATGTTTAAATAACTGTAATTTTGAACGTGGCAGTTATACTGTCATTATGAGTAAAACCTACTTTTTTATTTGTAAACCTTACCAAAATACCTGATTCTGGTCAAACTCACATAGATTTAATATTACAGGCATTTTTAGACATAATGCATGTTTGGTTTTGGCGTTATGTTTATATAACTGTCATTTTGAATGTGGCAGTTATACTGTCATTATGAGTAAAAAAAACTAACTTTTGTCTTTACAAACCTTACAAAATATTTTTTTTTCCAGTTAAACTCACAAAGATACATTTCCCCAGGCATTATTAGCCATTTAACATGTTTGGTTTAGGAGTTATGTTTAAATAACTGTCATATTGAATGTGGCAGTTATACTGTCATTATGAGTAAAACCTATTTTTTGTATTTGTAAACCTTACCAAAAAACCTGTATCTGGTAAAACCCACATCGATACAATTTTACAGGAATTTTTAGACATGTATGTTTGGTTTTGGAGTTATGTTTATATAACTTTCATATTTAGTATGACAGTTATACCATCATATTGAGTAATAAAACACTAATTTGTATCTTTACAAACCTTACAAAATATTTTTTTCCAGTAAAATTCACAAATATACATTTCTCTAGGCATTATTAGTCATTTTGCATTTGTGTTTTAGGAGTTATGGTTAAATAACTGTCATACTGAGTGTGGCAGTTATACTGTCACTATGAGTAAAACTAAATTTTTTGATTTGTAGACCTTACCAAAATACCTGATTCTGATAAAACTTACATATAATAAATATTACAGACATTTTTAGACGGATTGCATGTTTGGTTTTGGAGTTATGTTTATAAAACTTTCATATATAGTATGACAGCTATACTGTAAAATTAAGTAAAAAAAACTAACGTGTGTCTTTACAAACCTTACAAAATATTTGTTCCAGTAAAATTCACAAAGATACATTCCTCTAGGCATTATTAGCCATTTTGTCAGATTGATTGTGACAGTATACTCTCATTATGAGAAAAACTAATATTTTGTATTTGTAAACCTTACAAAAACAACTGATTCTAGTAAAACTCACGTAGATACAAAATTATAGGAATTTTTTAGACATAATGCATGTTTGGTTTTGGAGTAATGTTTAAATAGTCGTCATATTGAATGTGGCAGTATACTGTCATTATGAGTAAAACCTAATGTTTGTATTTGTCAACCTTACCAAAATACCTGATTCTGGTAAAACTCAAAAAGATACAGTATTACAGGCATTTTTAGACAAAATGCATTTAGGTTTTGGAGTTATGTTTATATAACTTTCATATTTAGTATGACAGTTATATCATCATATTAAATAAAACAAATAACTTGTGTCTTTATAAACCTTACACATTATTTTTTTCCCAGTAAAACTCACAAACTTACATTTCTCCAGGCATTATTAGTCATTTATCATGTTTGGTTTAGGAGTCATTTTTAAATAACTGTCATATCAAAAGTTGCAGTTATACTGTCATTATGAGTAAAACCCAAGTTTTGTATTTGTAAACCTTACCAAAATACCTGATTCTGTCAAAACTCACATAGATTAAATATTACAGGCAGTTTAAGACAGACTGCAAGTTTGGTTTAGGAGTTTGGATTTGGAATTATGTTTATCTAACTTTCATATATAGTATGACAGTTATACCATCATATTGAGTAAATAAACAACTAACTTTTGTCTTTACAAACCTTACAAAAAAAAATTTTTCTAGTAAAACTCACAAAGATTCATTTCTCCAGGCATTATTAGCCATTTAGCATATTTGGTTTAGGAGCTATGTTTAAATAACTGTTATTTTGAATATGGCAGTTATACTGTCATTAAGAGTAAAACCCAATTTTTGTATTTGTAAACTTTACCAAAATAACTGATTCTGGTAAAACTCACATATATTCAATATTACAGGCATTTTTAGACGGATTGCAAGTTTGGTTTTGGTGTTATGTTTATTCAACTTTCATATTTAGTATGACAGTTATACTGTCATATTGAGTAAAAAAAAAGCTAACTTGTGTCTTTACAAACCTTACAAACTATTTTTTTCCTGTAAAACTTACAAAGATACATTTCTCCAGGCATTATTTGACATTTTACTTGCATGATTTAGGAGTTATGTTTAAAAAACAGTCAGATTGAATGTGACAGTATACTTCCATAGTAGTTTTTTACTCAATATGCCAGTAATGTTCTTAAAATCCTGAGATAATGCAAAAAAAGCAATAAAAATGTTTTTCAACATAATTCCTACACCAAACATGTCTAATAATGCTTGAAGACATGTATCTTTGTTAGTTTTACTAGAAAATGTATCTTTTGTAAGTTTTACAAAGACTCAAGCTAGTTTTTTTTAATACAATATGACAGTATAACTGTCATACCAAATATGAAAGTTATATAAACATAACTCCAAAACGGAACATGTATTATGTCTAAAAATGCCTAAATATTGTATCTATGTGAGTTTTACAAGAATCAGTTAATTTGGTAAGGTGTACAATTACATAAATTAGGGGTTTACTCATAATGACAGTTAACTGCTACATTCAATTTGACTGTTATTTAAACATAACTCCCTAACCACACATGCAAAATAGGTTATTAAAGCCTAAAACAATGCATGCTTGTGAGTGTTACTCGAAACATATGCTATTTTAAGGTTTGCAAACACAAAAAGTAGTTTTTTACTCATTATGACAGTAATGTTCTTAAAATCCTGAGATAGTGCGAAATAAGCAATAAAAATGTTTTTCAACAATATTCCTACACCAAACATGCAACATGTCTAATAATACCTGAAGACATGTATCTTTTTTAGTTTTACTAGAAAAATTATCTTTTGTAAGTTTTGCAAAGAGGCAAATAAGTTTTTTTAATTCAATATGACAGTATAACTGTCATACCAAATATGAAAGTTATATAACCATAACTCCAAAACTGAACATGCATTGTGTCTAAAATTGCCTGTAATATTGTATCTATGTGAGTTTCACCAGAATCAGTTAATTTGGTAAGGTGTACAATTATATAAATTAAGGGTTTACTCATAATGACAGATATCTGCTACATTCAATTTGACAGTTATTTAAACATAACTTCTAACCACACATGCAAAATAGGCTAATAAAGCCTAAAACAATGCATCCTTGTAAGTTTTACTCGAAACATTTGCTATTTTAAGGCTTGCAAACACAAAAAGTAGTTTTTTACTCATTATGACAGTAATGTTCTTAAAATCCTGAGATAATGCGAAATAAGCAATAAAAATGTTTTTCAACTTAATTCCTACACCAAACATGCAACATGTCTAATAATGCCTGAAGACATGAATCTTTGTTAGTTTTACTAGAAAAATTATCTTTTGTAAGTTTTGCAAAAAGGCAAGTTAGTTTTTTTAATTCAATATGACAGTATAACTGTCAAACCAAATATGAAATATATATAAACATAACTCCAAAATTGAACATGCATTAATGTCTAAAAATGCCTAAAATATTGTATCTATGTGAGTTTCACAAGAATCTGGTAATTTGGTAAGGTTTACAAATACAAAAATTGTTTTTTTTTCATAATGACTGTTTAACTGCTACATTCAATTTGACTGTTATTTAAACATAACTCCCTAACCACACATGCAAAATAGGTTAATTAAGCCTAAAACAATGCATCCATGTGAGTTTTTCTCGAAACATATGCTATTTTAAGGCTTGCAAACACAAAAAGTAGTTTTTTACTCATTATGACAGTAATGTTCTTAAAATAATGAGATAATGCGAAATAAGCAATAAAAATGTTTTTCAACATGATTCCTACACCAAACATGCAAGCTGTCTAATAATGCGTGAAGATATGTATCTTTGTTAGTTTTACTAGAAAAATTATCTTTTGTAAGTTTTGCAAAGAGGCAAGTTAAGTTTTTTTAATTCAATATGAAAGTATAACTGTCATACCAAATATGAAAGTTATATAAACATAACTCCAAAACTAAACATGCATTTTGTCTAAAAATGCCTAAAATATTGAATCTATTTGAGTTTTACAAGAATCAGGTAATTTGGTAAGGTGTACAATTACAAAAATTAGGGGTTTACTCATAATGACAGATAACTGCTACATTCAATTTGACAGTTATTTAAACATAACTCCCTAACCACACATGCAAAATAGGTTATTAAAGCCTAAAACAATGCATGCTTGTGAGTGTTACTCGAAACATATGCTATTTTAAGGTTTGCAAACACAAAAAGTAGTTTTTTACTCATTATGACAGTAATGTTCTTAAAATCCTGAGATAGTGCGAAATAAGCAATAAAAATGTTTTTCAACAATATTCCTACACCAAACATGCAACATGTCTAATAATGCCTGAAGACATGTATCTTTTTTAGTTTTACTAGAAAAATTATCTTTTGTAAGTTTTGCAAAGAGGAAAATAAGTTTTTTTAATTCAATATGACAGTATAACTGTCATACCAAATATGAAAGTTATATAACCATAACTCCAAAACTGAACATGCATTGTGTCTAAAATTGCCTGTAATATTGTATCTATGTGAGTTTCACCAGAATCAGTTAATTTGGTAAGGTGTACAATTATATAAATTAAGGGTTTACTCATAATGACAGATATCTGCTACATTCAATTTGACAGTTATTTAAACATAACTTCTAACCACACATGCAAAATAGGCTAATAAAGCCTAAAACAATGCATCCTTGTAAGTTTTACTCGAAACATTTGCTATTTTAAGGCTTGCAAACACAAAAAGTAGTTTTTTACTCATTATGACAGTAATGTTCTTAAAATCCTGAGATAATGCGAAATAAGCAATAAAAATGTTTTTCAACTTAATTCCTACACCAAACATGCAACATGTCTAATAATGCCTGAAGACATGAATCTTTGTTAGTTTTACTAGAAAAATTATCTTTTGTAAGTTTTGCAAAAAGGCAAGTTAGTTTTTTTAATTCAATATGACAGTATAACTGTCAAACCAAATATGAAATATATATAAACATAACTCCAAAATTGAACATGCATTAATGTCTAAAAATGCCTAAAATATTGTATCTATGTGAGTTTCACAAGAATCTGGTAATTTGGTAAGGTTTACAAATACAAAAATTGTTTTTTTTTCATAATGACTGTTTAACTGCTACATTCAATTTGACTGTTATTTAAACATAACTCCCTAACCACACATGCAAAATAGGTTAATTAAGCCTAAAACAATGCATCCATGTGAGTTTTTCTCGAAACATATGCTATTTTAAGGCTTGCAAACACAAAAAGTAGTTTTTTACTCATTATGACAGTAATGTTCTTAAAATAATGAGATAATGCGAAATAAGCAATAAAAATGTTTTTCAACATGATTCCTACACCAAACATGCAAGCTGTCTAATAATGCGTGAAGATATGTATCTTTGTTAGTTTTACTAGAAAAATTATCTTTTGTAAGTTTTGCAAAGAGGCAAGTTAAGTTTTTTTAATTCAATATGAAAGTATAACTGTCATACCAAATATGAAAGTTATATAAACATAACTCCAAAACTAAACATGCATTTTGTCTAAAAATGCCTAAAATATTGAATCTATTTGAGTTTTACAAGAATCAGGTAATTTGGTAAGGTGTACAATTACAAAAATTAGGGGTTTACTCATAATGACAGATAACTGCTACATTCAATTTGACAGTTATTTAAACATAACTTCTAACCACACATGCAAAATAGGCTAATAAAGCCTAAAACAATGCATCCATGTGAGTTTTACCGAAACATATACTATTTTAAGGCTTGCAAACACAAAAAGTAGTTTTTTACTCATTATGACAGTAATGTTCTTAAAATCCTGAGATAATGCGAAATAAGCAATAAAAATGTTTTTTCAAAATAATTCCTACACCAAACCTGCAACATGTCTAATAATGCGTGAACATATGTATCTTTGTTAGTTTTACTAGAAAACATATCTTTTGTAAGTTTTGCAAAGAGGCAAGTTAGTTTTTTTAATTCAATATAACATTATAACTGTCATACCAAATAGGAAATATATATAAACATAACTCCAAATTTGAACAAGTGTTATGTCTAAAAATGCCTATAATATTGTATCTATGTGAGTTTTACCAGAATCAGGTAATTTGGTAAGGTTTACAAATACAAAATTTGGGTTTTTCTCATTATGACATTATAACTGCTATATTCAATTTGACAGTTATTTTAACATAACTTCCTAACCACACATGCAAATAGGCTAATAAAGCCTAAAACGATGCATCCTTGTGAGTTTTACTCTAAACATATGCTATTTGAAGGCTTGCAAACACAAAAAGAAGTTTTTTACTCATTATGACAGTAATGTTCTTAAAATCCTGAGATAATGCGAAATAAGCAATAAAAATGTTTTTCATCATAATTCCTACACCAAACATGCAACATGTCTAATAATGCCTGGATACATGTATCTTTGTTAGTTATACTAGAAAAAATATCTTTTGTAAGTTTTACAAAGACTCAAGTTAGTTTTTTTTAATACAATATGACAGTATAACTGACATACCAAATATGAAAGTTATATAAACATAACTCCAAAACTGAACATGCATTGTGTCTAAAATTGCCTGTAATATTGTATCTATGTGAGTTTCACCAGAATCAGGTAATTTGGTAGGGTTTCCAAATACAAAATTTGTTTTTTTTTTCATAATGACAGTATAACTGCTACATTCAATTAAACTGTTATTTAAACATAACTTCCTAATCACACATGCAACTAGGTTAATAAAGCCTAAAACAATGTATCCTTGTGAGTTTTACTGGAAACATTTGCTATTTAAAGGCTTGCAAACACAAAAAGTATTTTTTACTCTTTATGACAGTAATGTTCTTAAAATCCTGAGATAATGCGAAATAAGCAATAAAAATGTTTTTCAACATAATTCCTACACCAAACATGCAACATGTCTAATAATGCCTGAAGAAATGTATCTTTGTTAGTTTTACTACAAAATTATCTTTTGTAGGTTTTGCAAAGAGGCAAGTTAGTTTTTTTAATTCAATATGAAAGTATAACTGTCATACCAAATATGAAAGTTATATAAACATAACTCCAAAACTAAACATGCATTATGTCTAAAAATGCCTAAAATATTGTATCTATGTGAATTTTACAAGAATCAGTCAATATGGTAAGGTGTACAATTACATAAATTAGGGGTTTACTCATAATGACAGATAACTGCTACATTCAATTTGACAGTTATTTAAACATAACTTCCTAACCACACATGCAAAATAGGCTAATAAAGCCTAAAACAATGCATCCATGTGAGTTTTACTCGAAACATATGCTATTTTAAGGCTTGCAAACACAAAAAGTAGTTTTTTACTCATGACAGTAATGTTCTCAAAATCCTGAGATAATGCGAAATAAGCAATAAAAAAGTTTTTCATCATAATTCCTACACCAAACATGTCTTATAATGTCTGGATACAAGTATATTTGTCAGTTATACTAGAAAAATTATCTTTTGTAAGTTTTACAAAGACTCAAGTTAGTTTATTTCATACAATATGACAGTATAGCTGTCATACCAAATATGAAAGTTATATAAACATAACTCCAAAACTGAACATGCATTATGTCTAAAAATGCCTGTAATGTTGTATCTATGTGAGTTTTACCAGAATCAGGTAATTTTGTAAGGTTTGCAAATACAAAAATTGTTTGTTTTTTTATGACAGTATACCTGTTACATTCAATTTGACTGTTATTTAAGCTTAACTTCCAAATCACACATGCAAATAGGTTAAAAAAGCCTAAAACAATGCATCCTTGTGAGTTTTACTCGAAACATTTGCTATTTTAAGGCTTGCAATTACAAAAAGTACTTTTTTTATTCATTATGACAGTAATGTTCTTAAAATCCTGAGATAATGCGAAATAAGCAATAAAAATGTTTTTCCAACATAATTCCTACACCAAACATGCAACATGTCTAATAATGCCTGAAGACATGTATCTTTGTGAGTTTTACTAGAAAAAAATATTTTGTAATGTTTGTAAAGAAAAACGTTTTTTTTTTTTACTCAATGTGATGGTATAACTGTCAAACTAAATATAAAAGTAATATAAACATAATTCGAAAACCAAACTCCTAAACCAAACTTGCAATCCGTCTTAAACTACCTGTAATATTGAATCTATATGAGTTTTACCAGAATCAGGTATTTTGATAAGGTTTACAAATACAGAACTTGGGTTTTACTCATAATGACAGTATAACTGCATTATTTGATATGACAGTTATTTAAACATAACTCCTTAACCATCCATCCATCCATCCATCTTCTTCCGCTTATCCGAGGTCGGGTCGCGGGGGCAGCAGCCTAGCAGGGAAGCCCAGATTTCCCTCTCCCCAGCCACTTCGTCCAGCTCTTCCTGTGGGACCCCGAGGCGTTCCCAGCCCAGCCGGGAGACATAGTCTTCCCAACGTGTCCTGGGTCTTCCCCGCGGCCTCCTACCGGTCGGACGTGCCCTAAACACCTCCCTAGGGAGGCGTTCGGGTGGCATCCTGACCAGATGCCCGAACCACCTCATCTGGCTCCTCTCGATGTGGAGGAGCAGCGGCTTTACTTTGAGCTCCTCCCGGATGACAGAGCTTCTCACACTATCTCTAAGGGAGAGCCCCGCCACCCGGCGGATGAAACTCATTTCGGCCGCTTGTACCCGTGATCTTGTCCTTTCGGTCATAACCCAAAGCTCATGACCATAGGTGAGGATGGGAACGTAGATCGACCGGTAAGTTGAGAGCTTTGCCTTCCGGCTCAGCTCCTTCTTCACCACAACGGATCGATACAGCGTCCGCATTACTGAAGACGCCGCACCGATCCGCCTGTCGATCTCACGATCCACTCTTCCCTCACTCGTGAACAAGACTCCGAGGTACTTGAACTCCTCCACTTGGGGCAAGATCTCCTCCCCAACCCGGAGATGGCACTCCACCCTTTTCCGGGCGAGAACCATGGACTCGGACTTGGAGGTGCTGATTCTCATCCCAGTCGCTTCACACTCGGCTGCGAACCGATCCAGTGAGAGCTGAAGATCCTGGCCAGATGAAGCCATCAGGACCACATCATCTGCAAAAAGCAGAGACCTAATCCTGCAGCCACCAAACCAGATCCCCTCAACGCCTTGACTGCGCCTACAAATTCTGTCCATAAAAGTTATGAACAGAATCGGTGACAAAGAGCAGCCTTGGCGGAGTCCAACCCTCACTGGAAACGTGTCCGACTTACTGCCGGCAATGCGGACCAAGCTCTGGCACTGAGCATACAGGGAGCGGACTGCCACAATCAGACAGTCCGATACCCCATACTCTCTGAGCACTCCCCACAGGACTTCCTGAGGGACACGGTCGAATGCCTTCTCCAAGTCCACAAAACACATGTAGACTGGTTGGGCAAACTCCCATGCACCCTCAAGGACCCTGCCGAGAGTATAGAGCTGGTCCACAGTTCCACGACCAGGACGAAAACCACACTGTTCCTCCTGAATCCGAGGTTCGACTATCCGGCGTAGCCTCCTCTCCAGTACACTTGAATAGACCTTACCGGGAAGGCTGAGGAGTGTGATCCCACGATAGTTAGAACACACCCTCCGGTTCCCCTTCTTAAAGAGAGGAACCACCACCCCGGTCTGCCAATCCAGAGGTACCGCCCCCGATGTCCACGCGATGCTGCAGAGTCTTGTCAACCAAGACAGCCCCACAGCATCCAGAGCCTTAAGGAACTCCGGGCGGATCTCATCTACCCCTGGGGCCTTGCCACCGAGGAGCTTTTCAACTACCTCAGCAACCTCAGCCCCAGAAATAGGAGAGCCCACCACAGACTCCCCAGGCACTGCTTCCTCATAGGAAGACGTGTTGGTGGGATTGAGGAGGTCTTCGAAGTATTCCCTCCACCGATCCACAACATCTGCAGTCGAGGTCAGCAGAACACCATCCTCACCATACACGGTGTTGATAGTGCACTGCTTCCCCTTCCTGAGGCGGCGGATGGTGGTCCAGAATTGCTTCGAAGCCGTCCGGAAGTCGTTTTCCATGGTTTCCCCGAACTCCTCCCATGTCCGAGTTTTTGCCTCTGTGACCGCTGAAGCCGCACACCGCTTGGCCTGTCGGTACCTGTCCGCTGCCTCAGGAGTCCTATGAGCCAAAAGAACCCGATAGGACTCCTTCTTCAGCTTGACGGCATCCCTCACCGCCGGTGTCCACCAACGGGTTCTAGGATTACCGCCACGACAAGCACCAACTACCTTGCGGCCACAGCTCCAATCAGCCGCCTCGACAATAGAGGCGCGGAACATGGTCCATTCAGACTCAATGTCCAGCACCTCCCTCGTGACATGTTCAAAGTTCTTCCGGAGGTGGGAATTGAAACTCTCTCTGACAGGAGACTCTGCCAGACGTTCCCAGCAAACCCTCACAATGCGTTTGGGCCTGCCAGGTCTGTCCGGCATCCTCCCCAACCATCGCAGCCAACTCAACACCAGGTGGTGATCGGTAGAAAGCTCCGCCCCTCTCTTCACCCGAGTGTCCAAAACATGAGGCCGCAAATCCGATGACACAACTACAAAGTCGATCATGGAACTGCGGCCTAGGGTGTCCTGGTGCCAAGTGCACATATGGACACCCTTATGTTTGAACATGGTGTTCGTTATGGACAATCTGTGACGGGCACAAAAGTCCAATAACAAAACACCGCTCGGGTTCAGATCCGGGCAGCCATTCTTCCCAATCACGCCTCTCCAGGTTTCACTGTCGTTGCCAACATGAGCATTGAAGTCCCCCAGTAGAACGAGGGAATCACCCGGGGGAGCACTCTCAAGTACTCACTCAAGTGAATCCAAAAAGGGTGGGTACTCTGATCTGCGGTTTGGCGCGTAAGCGCAAACCACAGTCAGGACCCGTTCCCCCACCCGAAGGCGGAGGGAAGCTACCCTCTCGTCCACCGGGTTGAACTCCAACGTACAGGCTCTGAGCCGGGGGGAAACAAGAATTGCCACCCCAGCCCGTCGCCTCTCACTGCCGGCAACGCCAGAGTGGAAGAGAGTCCAGCCCCTCTCGAGAGAACTGGTTCCAGAGCCCTTGCTGTGCGTCGAAGTGAGTCCGACTATATCTAGCCGGAACTTCTCCACCTCGCGCACTAGCTCAGGCTCCTTCCCCCCCAGCGAGGTGACGTTCCACGTCCCAAGAGCTAGCTTCTGTAGCCGAGGATCGGACCGCCAAGTGCCCTGCCTTCGGCTGCCGCCCAGCTCACATCGCACCCGACCTCTATGACCCCTGCTATGGGTGGTGAGCCCATTGGAGGGGGGACCCATGTTGCCTCTTCGGGCTGTGCTCTTCGGGGACAGGCCCGGCCACCAGGCGCTCGCCATCGTGCTCCAGAGGGGGGCCCCGATGACCCGCGTCCGGGCGAGGGAAATCTGGGTCCTTGGTTTTTATATTTCATGGAGGTCTTCGAGCTGCTCTTTGTCTGATCCCTCACCTAGGACCAGTTTGTCTTGGGAGACCCTACCAGGGGGCATAAAGCCCCCGGACAACATAGCTCCTAGGATCATTGGGACACGCAAACTCCTCTACCACATTAAGGTGGCAGCTCAGAGAGCCAAACCAAACATGATAAATGGCTAATAATGCCTGGAAAAATGTATACAAATATAAGTCCAAAACCAAACATGCATTATGTCTAAAAATGCCTTTAGTATTGTATCTATGTGAGTTTTACCAGAATCAGGTATTTTGGTAAGGTTTACATATACACAAATATGGTTTTACTCATAATGACAGTAAAACTGCCACATTTAATATGACAGTTATGTAAACATAACTCCTATACCACACATGCAAAATGGTTAATAATGCCTGGAGAAATGTATCTTTGTGATTTTTACTAGAAAAAAATATTTTGTAAGGTTTGTAAAGACACAAGTTAGTTTTTTTTTATTCAATATGATGGTATAACTGTTATACTAAATATGAAAGTTATATAAACATAATTCCAAAAACAAACTCCTAAACCAAACTTGCAATCTGTCTTAAACTGCCTGTAATATTGAATCTATGTGAGTTTTACCAGAATAGGGTATTTTGGTAAGGTTTACAAATACAAAACCTGGGTTTTACTCATAATGACAGTATAACTGCAACATTTGATATGACAGTTATTTAAACATAACTCCTAATCCAAACATGATAAATGGCTAATAATGCCTGGAGAAATGTATCATTGTGAATTTTACTGGAAACAAATAATTTGTAAGGTTTATAAAGACACAAGTTAGTTTTTTTTATTTAATATGATGGTATAACTGTCATACTAAATATGAAAGTTATATAAACATAACTCCAAAACCAAACATGCATTATGTCTAAAAATGCCTGTAATATTGTATCTATGTGAGTTTTACCAGAATCAGGTATTTTGGTAAGGTTGAAAAATACAAAAATTAGGTTTTACTCATAATGACAGTATAACTGCCACATTGACTGCCACCAAACATGCATTATGTCTAAAAATGCTTATAATTTTGTATCCATGTGAGTTTTACTAGAATCAGTTGTTTGTGTAAGGTTTACAAATGCAAAATATTAGTTTTACTCATAATGACAGTATACTGTCACAATTAATCCGACAAAATGGCTAATAATGCCTTGAGGAATGTATCTTTGTGAGTTTTACTGAAAAAATACCTGCTACACCCTAGTGGCAGGTATTTAAATTGTGTAAATAATTGTGTATTTTTACACAATTTAACAATATAGCTGTCATACTATATATGAAAGTTATATAAACATAATTCCAAAACCAAATATGCAATCTGTCTAAAAATGCCTGTAATATTGAATATGTGTGAGTTTTATCAGAATCAGGTATTTTGGTAAGGTTTACGAATACAAAAATTAGGTTTTACTCATAGTGATATAGTATAACTGCCACACTCAATATGACAGTTAATTAAACATAACTCCTAAAACACAAATGCAAAATGACTACTAATGCCTAGAGAAATGTATATTTGTGAATTTTACTGGAAAACAATATTTTGTTTGTAAAGATACAAATTAGTTTTTTTTTACTCAATATGTTGGTATAACTGTCATACTAAATATGAAAGTTATATAAACATAACTCCAAAACCAAACATGTTTTATGTCTAAAAAATTCCTGTAATATTGTATCGATGTGGGTTTTACCAGAATAAGGTATTTTGGTTGGTTTACAAATACAAAAAATAGGTTTTACTCATAATGACAGTATACTGTCACATGCAATCTGACAGTTATTTAAACATAACTCCTAAACCAAACATGATAATAGCTAATAAAGCCTGGAAAAATGTATATAAATATAACTCCAAAACCAAACATGCATTATGTCTAAAAATGCCTGGAATATTGTATCCATGTGATTTTTACCATTTTTGGTAAGGTTTACAAATACAAAAATTAGGTTTTACTCACTATGACAGTATACTGTCACATTCAATCTGACAGTTATTTAAACATATTGTAACTCCTAAACCACAAATACAAAATGGCTAATAATGTCTGGAGAAATGTATCTTTGTGAGTTTTCCTGGAAAAAAAAAATGTATAAGGTTTGTAAAGACACAAGTTAGTTTTTTTTACTTAATATGACAGTAGAACTGTCATACTAAATATGAAAGTTAAATGAACATAACTCAGAAACCAAACTTGCAATACGTCTAAAAATGCCTGTAATATTGAATCTATGTGAGTTTTACCAGAATCAGATATTTTGGTAAGGTTTACAAATACAAAAATTGGGTTTTACTCATAATGACAGTATAACTGCCATATTCAAAATAACAGTTATTTAAACATAACTCCTTAACCAAACATGCTAAATAGCTAATAATGCCTGGAGAAATGTATCTTTGTGAGTTTTACTAGAAATTTTTTTTTATTTTTTTTTTTACTCAATATGATGGTATAACTGTCAAAGTAAATATAAAAGTAATATAAACATCGTTCCAAAACCAAACTCCTAAACCAAACTTGCAATCCGTCTTAAACTGCCTGTAATATTGAATCTATATGAGTTTTACCAGAATCAGGTATTTTGATAAGGTTTACAAATACAAAACTTGGGTTTTACTCATAACTGAAATTATTTGATATGACAGTTATTTAAACATAACTCCTAAACCAAACATGATAAATAGCTAATAATGCCTGGAAAAATGTCTATAATCATAACTCCAAAACCAAACATGCCTTATGTCTTAAAATGCCTGTAATATTGTATCAATGTGAGTTTTACCAGAATCAGGAATTTTGGTAAGGTTTATAAATACAAAAATTACAAAATACAAAAATGTTTATTCAATATGTTTGTATAACTGTCATAATAAAAGTAAAAGTTATATAAACATAACTCCAATACCAAACATGCAATCCGTCTAAAAATGCCTGTAATATTTAATCTATGTGAGTTTTACTAGAATCAGGTATTTTGTTAAGGCTTACAAATACAAAAATTTGGTTTTACTCACTATGACAGTATACTGTCACATTCAATCTCACTCTTATTTAAACATAACTCCTAAACCACACATGCAAAATGACTAATAATGCCGAGAAAAATGTATCTCTGTGAATTTTACTGGAAAAAAATATTTTCTAAGGTTTGTAACATTACAAGTTTGTTATTTTTTACTCAATTTGACAGTATAACTGTCATACTAAATATGAAAGTTATATACACATAACTCCAAAACCAAACTTGCAATCCGTCTAAAAATGCCTGTAATATTGAATCTATGTGAGTTTTACCAAAATCAGGTATTTTGGTAAGGTTTACAAATACAAAAATTAGGTTTTACTCATAATGACAGTATAACTGCCACACTCAATTTGACAGTTTTTTAAACATAACTCCTAAAAAAACAAATGCAAAATGACTATGAATGCCTGGAAAAATGTATCTTTGTGAATATTAATGGAAAAAAATATTTTGTAAGGTTTGTAAAGACACAAATTTGTTTTTTTTACGCAATATGATGGTATAACTGTCATACTAAATATGAAAGTTATATAAACATAACTCCAAAACCAAAAAGGTTTTATGTCTAAAAATTCCTGTAATATTGTATCTATGTGAGTTTTACCAGAATCAGGTATTTTGGTAAGGTTTACAAATACAAAAATTAGGTTTTACTCACTATGACAGTATACTGCCACACTCAACATGACAGTTATTTAAACATAATTCCTAAACCATACATGATACATGGCTAATAATGCCTGGAGAAATGTAGCTTTGTGATTTTTACTAGAAAAAAATATTTTGTAAGGTTTGTAAAGACAAAAGTTAGTTTTTTTTTACTCAATATCATGGTATAACCGTCATACTAAATATGAAAGTTATATAAACATAATTCCAAAACCAAACTCCTAAACCAAACTTGCAATATGTCTTAAACTGCCTGTAATATTTAATCTATGTGAGTTTTACCAGAATCAGGTATTTTGGTAAGGTTTACAAATACAAAACTTGGGTTTTACTCATAATGACAGTATAACTGCAACATTTGATATGACAGTTATTTAAACATAACTCCTAAACCAAACATGATAAATGGCTAATAATGCCTGGAGAAATGTATCAGTGTGAGTTTTACTGGAAACAAATAATTTGTAAGGTTTATAAAGACACAAGTTAGTTTTTTTTATTTAATATGATGGTATAACTGTCATACTAAATATGAAAGTTATATAAATATAACTCCAAAACCAAACATACATTATGTCTAAAAATGCCTGTAATATTGAATCTATGTGAGTTTTACCAGAATCTGGTATTTTGGTAAGGTTTACAATTACAAAAATTAGGTTTTACCCATAATGACAGTATAACTGCCACATTGACTGCCACCAAACATACATTGTGTTTAAAAATGCTTATAATTTTGTATCCATGTGAGTTTTACTATAATCAGTTGTTTTTGTAAGGTTTACAAATACAAACTATTAGTTTTACTCATATGGACAGTATACTGACAAAATGGCCTTGAGGAATGTATATTTGTGAGTTTTACTGGAAAAATATTTTGGAAGGTTTGTAAAGACACAAGTTAGTTTTTTTTACACAATTTAACAGTTTAGCTCTCATACTATATATGAAAGTTATATGAACATAATTCCAAAACCAAATATGCAATCCGTCAAAAAATGCCTGTAATATTGAATATATGTGAGTTTTATCAGATTCAGGTATTTTGGTAAGGTTTACGAATACAAAAATTAGGTTTTACTCATAGATATAACTGCCACGCTCAATATGACAGTTAATTAAACATAACTCCTAAAACACAAATGCAAAATGACTAATAATGCTTAGAGAAATGTATAGTTGTGAATTTTACTGGAAAACAATATTTTGTAAGATTTGTAAAGATAAAAATTAGTTTTTTTTTATTCAAAATAATGGTATAACTGTCATACTAAATATGAAAGTCATATAAACATAACTCCAAAACATGCTTTATGTCTAAAAATTCCTGGAATATTGTATCGGTGTGGGTTTTACCAACTTTAACCCTAACCCTAACCCTAACCCTAACCCCTAACCCTAACCCTAACCCTAACCCTAACCCTAACCACACATGCAAAATGGCTAATAATGCTTGGAAAAATTTATATTTGTGAGTTTTACTGGAAAAAAAAAATTGTAAGGTTTGTAAAGACACAAGTTATTTTTTTTATTCAATATGACATTATAACTGTCATACTAAATGTAAAAGTTATATAAACATAACTTCAAAACCAAACATGTATTATATCATAAAATGCCTGTAATTTTGTATCCATGTGAGTTTTACTAGAATCAGTTGTTTTTGTAAGGTTTGCAAATACAAAATATTGGTTTTACTCACTATGACAGTATACTGCTGTCATATTGAGTAAAAAAAAAAGTTTTACAAACTTTAAAAAAAAAAAAAATTTCCAGAAAAAATCACAGAGATACATTTCTCCAGTTATTATTAATCACTTTTAATGTGTGGTATAGGAGTTTTGTTTAAATAACTGTCAGATTGAATGTGACAGTATACTGTCATAGTGAGTAAAACCAATATTTTGTATTTGCAAAACTTACAAAAACAACTGATTCTAATAAAACTCACATGGATACATCGTTACAGGCAATTTTAGATATAATGCATGTTTGGTTTTTTAGTTATAATTATACAACTTTTACATTAAGTATGACAGTTATACTGTCATATTGAGTAAAACAAAACTAACTTGTGTCTTTACAAACCTTACAAAATATTGTTTTTCCATTAAAACTCACAAAGATTCCTTTCTCCAGGCATTATTAGCCATATAGCAAGTTTGGTTTAGGAGTTATGTTTAAATATTTGTCATTTTGAACGTGGCAGTTATACTGTCATTATGAGTAAAACTTAATTTTTTTATTTGTAAACCTTACCAAAATACCTAGTACTGGAAAGAAATATTTTGTAAGGTTTGTATAGACACAAGTTAGTTTCTTTTACTCAATATGACAGTATAACTGTCATACTAAATGTAAAAGTTATATAATTAAAACTCCAAAACCAAACATGCATTATGTCTAAAAATGCCTGTAATATTGTATCCATGTGAGTTTTAGTAGAATCAGTTGTTTTTGTAAGGTTTTGCAAATACAAAATATTGGTTTTACTCACTATGACAGTATACTGTTACATTCAATCTGACATAACTCCTAAACCACACATGCAAAATGACTAATAATGCCTGGAAAAATGTATCTCAGTGAATTTTACTGGAAAAAAATTTTTTTGTAAGGTTTGTAAAAACACAAGTTAGTTTTTTTTACTCAATTTGACAATGTAAATGTCATACTATATATGAAAGTTATATAAACTTAACTCCAAAACCAAACATGCAATCCATCTAAAAATGCCTGTAATATTGAGTCTCTGTGAGTTTTACCAGAATCAGGTATTTTGGTAAGGTTTACAAATACAAAAATTAGGTTTTACTCATAGACAGAATAACTCCCACATTCAAAATGACAGTTATTTAAACATAACTCCTAAACCAAACATGCTAAATGGCTAATTATGACTGGCGAAATGCATTTTTGTGAGTTTTACTGGGAAAAAAATTTTTTTGTAAGGTTTGTAAAGACACAAGTTAGTTTTTATTACTCCATATGACAGTGTAACTCTCATACTAAATGTAAAATTTATATAAACATATCTCCAAAACCAAACATGCTTTATATCTAAAAATGCCTGTAATATTGAATCCATGTGAGTTTTACTAGAATAAGTTGTTTTTGTAAGGTTTGCAAATACAAAATATTGATTTTACTCACTATGACAGTATACTGTCACATTCAATCTGACAGTTATTTAAACATAACTCCTAAACCACACATGCAAAAATGCTAATAATGCCTAAAACAATGTATCCTTGTGAGATTTACTCGAACATATGCTTTTTTAAGGCTTGCAATTAAAAAAAGTAGTTTTTTTCTCAATATGACAGTGATGTTTTTAAAATCCTGATATAATGCAAAAAAAGCAACAAAATTGTTTTTCAACATAATTCCTAAACCAAACATGCATTATGTCTTAAAATGCCTATAATATTGTATCCAAGTGAGTTTTAGTAGAATAATTTGTTTTTGTAAGGTTTGCAAATACAACATTTTGGTTTTACTCACTATGACAGTATACTGTCACATTCAATATGACTGTTATTTAAACATACATTCTAAACCACAGATGCAAAATGGCTAATAATGCCTGGAGAAATGTATTTTTGTGAGTTTTACCGGAAAAAAAATATTTTGTAAGGTTTGTTTGGACACAATATAGTTTTTTTTACTCAATATGATGGTATAACTGTCTTACTAAATTTGAAAGTTATATAAACATAACTTCAAAACCAAACATGCAATCCGTCTAAAAATGCCTGTAGTATTGAATCTATGTGAGTTTTACCAGAAACAGGTATTTTGGTAAGGTTTACAAATACAAAAATTAGGTTTTACTCATAATGACAGTATAACTGCAATGTTCAAAATGACAGTTATTTAAACATAACTCGTAAACCCAACATGCTAAATGGCTAATAATGACTGGAGAAATGCATCTTTGTGAGTTTTACTGAAAAAAAACAACATTTTTGTAAGGTTTGTAAAGACACAAGTTAGTTGTTTTTTACTCCATATGACAGTATAATTGTCATACTAAATGTAAAATGTATATAAACAAAACTCCAAAACTAAACATGCATTATGTCTAAAAATGCCTGTAACATTGTATCCATGTGAGTTTTACTAGAATCATTTTTTTTTTAAGGTTTACAAATACAAAATATTGGTTTTACTCACTATGACAGTATGCTGTCACATTCAATCTGACAGTTATTTAAACATAGCTCCTAAACCACACATAGAAAATGACTAATAATGCCTGGAGAAATGTATCTTTGTGGGTTTTACTGAAAAAAAAAAAAATATTTTGTAAGGTTTGTAAAGACACAAGTTAGTTTTTTTTACTTAATATGACAGTATAACTGTCATACTAAATATGAAAGTTATATAAACATAACTCCAAAACCAAACATGCATTATGCCAAAAAATGCCTGTAATATTGTATCTATGTGAGTTTTACTACAATCAGGTATTTTGGTAAGGTTTACAAATACAAAAATAAGGTTTTACTCATAATGACAGTATAATTGCCACACTCAATATGACAGTTATTTAAATATAACTCCTAAACCACACATGCAAAATGGCTAATAATGCTTGGAAAAAATTGTTATTTTGTAAAGACAAGTTATTTTTTTTACTCAATATGACATTATAACTTTCATTCTAAATGTAAAAGTTATATAAACATAACTCCAAAACCAAACATGCATATTATCTAAAAAAAACTAATATTGTATCCATGCGAGTTTTACTAGAATCAGTCTTTTTTGTAAGGTTCGCAAATACAAAATATTGGTTTTACTCACTATGACAGTATACTGCTGTCATATTGAGTAAAAAAAACTTGTGTTATAACAAACCTTACAAAATATTTTTTTCCAGAAAAATTCACAGAGATACATTTCTCCAGGCATTATTAGTCATTTTGAATGTGTGGTTTAGGAGTTATGTTTAAATAACTGTCAGATCGAATGTGACAGTATACTGTCATAGTGAGTAAAACCTATTTTTTGTATTTGTAAACTTTACCAAAATACCTGATTCTGGTAAAACCCACATCGATACAATATTACAAGAATTTTTAGACATAAAGCATGTTTGGTTTTGGAGTCATGTTTATATAACTTTCATATTTAGTATGAAAGTTATACCATCATATTGAGTAAAAAACAAAAAATAATTTGTATCTTTACAAACCTTAAAAATATTTTTTTCCAGTAAAATTCACAAATATACCTCAAATATATATATAGTCATTTTGCATTTGTGTTTTAGGAGTTATGTTTAATTAACTGTCATATTGAGTGTGGCGGTTATACTGTCACTATGAGTAAAACCTAATTTTTGTTTTTGTAAACCTTACCAAAATACCTGATTCTGATAAAACTCACATGTATTCAATATTACAGGCATTTTTAAATGGATTGCATGTTTGGTTTTTGAGTTAGGTTTTGGAGTTATGTTTCTATAACTTTTTTATTTAGTTTGACAGTATACCGTCATATTGAGTAAAAAAACTTGTGTCTTTGTAAACCTTACAAAAGATCATTACTCTAGTAAAACTAACAAAGATACATTTCTCCAGGTTTAATAGCCATTTTCATGTGTCGTTTATGACTTATGTTTAAATAACTGTCATATTGAGTGTGGCACTTATAATGTCACTATCAGTAAAACCTATTTTTTTTATTTGTCAACCTTACCAAAATACCTCATTTTGGTAAAACTCACATATATTTAATACTACAGACATTTTTAGACAGATTGCAAGTTTGGTTTTGAGTCATGTTTATATATTTTCTGCATGTAGTATGACAGTTATACTGTCATATTGAGTAAAAAAAACTAACGTGTGTCTTTACAAACCTTACAAATTATTTTTCCTAGTAAAACTCACAAAGATACATTTCTCCAGGCATTATTAGCCATTTTGCATGTGTGTTTTAGGAGTTATGTTTACATAACTGTCAGATTGAATGTGACAGTATACTGTCATAGTGAGTAAAACCTAATTTTTGTATTTGTAAACCTTACCAAAATACCTGATTCTGGTAAAACTCACATAGATACAATATTACAGGTATTTTTAGACAAAATTCATGTTTGTTTTTGGAGTTATGTTTATATAACTTTCATATTTAGTATGACGGTTAAACCATCATATTGAGTAAAAAAAACTACCTTGTGTCTTTATAAACCTTAGAAATTATTTTTTTTCCTGTAAAACTCACAAAGATACATTTCTCCAGGCATTATTAGCCATTTATCATGTTTGGTTTAGTAGCTTTGTTTAAATACCTGTCATGTTAAATGTGGCAGTTATATTGTCATTATGAGTAAAAACTATTTTTTGTATTTGTAAACCTTACCAAAATACCTGATTCTGGTAAAACTCACATATATACAATATTACAGGAATTTTTAGAAATAAAACATGTTTGGTTTTGGAGTTATGTTTATATAACTTTCATATTCAGTATGACAGTTATACCATCATATTGAGTAAAAAAAAAACTAATTTGTGTCTTTACAAACCTACAAAAAAAAAAATTTCATTAAAATTCACAAAGATACATTTTTCCAGGCATTATTAGTCATTTTGCATTTGTTTTTTAAGAGTTATGTTTAAAAAACTGTCATATTGAGTGTGGCAGTTATACTGTCATTATGAGTAAAACCTAAATTTTGTATTTGTAAACCTTACCAAAATACCTGATTTTGGTAAAACTCACATAGATTCAATATTACAGGCATTTGTAGACGGATTGCAAGTTTGGTTTTAGAGTTATGTGTATATAACTTTCATATTTAGTATGACAGTTATACTGTCAAATTGAGTAAAAAAATAACAAACTCGTAATTTTAAAAACCTCACAAAATATTTTTTTCCAATAAAATTCAGATAGATACATTTTTCTCGGCATTATTAGTCATTTTGCATGTGTGGTTTAGGAGTTATTTTTAAATAGCTGTCAGATTGAATGTGACAGTATACTGTCATAGTGAGTAAAACCAATATTTTGTATTTGAAAAACTTACAAAAACAACTGATTCTAGTAAAACTCACATTGATACAATATTACAGGCATTTTTAGACATAATGCATGTTTGGTTTTGGAGTTATGTTTATGTATTTTTTACATTTAGTATTACAGTTATACTGTCATATTGAGTAAAAAAAACTAACTTGTGTCTTTATAAACCTTAAAAAAAATGTTTTTCCTGTAAAACTCACAAAGATACATTTCTCCAGGCATTATTAGCCATTAACCATGTTTGGTTTAGAGTTATGTTTAAATAACTGTCATATTGAGTGTGGCAGATATACTGTCATTATGAGTAAAACCTAATTTTGGTATTTGTAAAATTACCAAAATAACTGATTCTGATAAAACTCACATGGATAAAATATTACAGAATTGTTTAGACATAAAGCATGTTTCCATCATATTGTGTAAAAAAAACTAACTTGTGTCTATACAAACCTTACAAAATATTTTTTTTCCAGTAAAACTCACAAAAATACATTTCTCCAGTTATTATTAGCCATTTTGCATCTGTGGTTTAGAATTTGTGTTTAAATAACAGTCAGATTGAATGTGACAGTATACTGTCATAGTGAGTAAAACCTAATTTTTGTATATGTAAACCTTAACAAAATACCTGATTCTAGTAAAACTCACATAGATACAATATTACAGGCATTTTTAGACATGATGCATGTTTGGTTTTGGAGTTATGTTTATATACATTTTTCCAGGCATTATTAGCTATTTATCATGTTTGGTTTAGGAGTTATGTTTAAATAACTGTCATATCAAATAATGCAGTTATACTATCATTATGAGTAAAACCCAAGTTCTGTATTTGTAAACCTTACCAAAATACCTGATTCTGGTAAAACTCATATAGATTCAATATTACAGGCAGTTTAAGACGGATTGCAAGTTTGGTTTAGGAGTTTGGTTTTGGAATGATGTTTATATTACTTTTATATTTAGTTTGACAGTTATACCATCATATTGAGTAAAAAAAACAAACACTTTTGTCTTTACAAACCTTACAAAATATTTGTTTCTAGTAAAACTGACAAAGATACATTTTTCCAGGCATTATTAGCATTAGCATGTTTGGTTTAGGAGTTATGTTTAAATAACTGTTATTTTGAATATGGCAGTTATACTGTCATTATGAGTAAAACCCAATTTTAGTATTTGTAAACCTTACCAAAATACCTGATTCTGGTAAAACTCACATAGATTCAATATTACAGGCATTTTTAGATGTATTGCAAGTTTGGTTTTGGAGTTATGTTTATTTAACTTTCATATTTAGTTTGACAGTTCTACTGTCATATTAAGTAAAAAAACTAACTTGTGTCTTTACAAAACTTATATATATATTTTTTTTTCCAGGAAAACTCACAAAGATACATTTCTCCAGGCAGTATTAGCCATTTTGTATTAGTGGTTTAGGAGTTACAAAATGTTTAAATAACTGTCAGATTGAATGCGGCAGATATACTGTCAATATGAGTAAAACCTAATTTTGGTATTTGTAAAATTACCAAAATAACTGATTCTGATAAAACTCACATGGATAAAATATTACAGAATTTTTTAGACATAAAGCATGTTTCCATCATATTGAGTAAAAAAAACTAACTTGTGTCTATAGAAACCTTACAAAAAAAATTTTTTCCAGTAAAACTCACAAAAATACATTTCTCCAGTTATTATTAGCCATTTTGCATCTGTGTTTTAGAATTTGTGTTTAAATAACAGTCAGATTGAATGTGACAGTATACTGTCATAGTGAGTAAAACCAAATTTTTGTATTTGTAAACCTTAACAAAATACCTGATTCTAGTAAAACTCACATAGATACAATATTACAGGCATTTTTAGACATGATGCATATTTGGTTTTGGAGTTATGTTTATATACATTTTTCCAGGCATTACTAGCTATTTATCATGTTTGGTTTAGGAGTTATGTTTAAATAACTGTCATATCAAATAATGCAGTTATACTATCATTATGAGTAAAACCCAAGTTTTGTATTTGTAAACCTTACCAAAATACCTGATTCTGGTAAAACTCATATAGATTCAATATTACAGGCAGTTTAAGACGGATTGCAAGTTTGGTTTAGGAGTTTGGTTTTGGAATTATGTTTATATTACTTTTATATTTAGTTTGACAGTTATACCATCATATTCAGTAAAAAAAACAAAACTTTTGTCTTTACAAACCTTACAAAATATTTTTTTCTAGTAAAACTCACAAAGATACATTTCTCCAGGCATTATTAGCCATTTAGCATGTTTGGTTTAGGAGTTATGTTTAAATAACTGTTATTTTGAATATGGCAGTTATACTGTCATTATGAGTAAAACCCATTTTTTGTATTTGTAAACCTTACCAAAATACCTGATTCTGGTAAAATTCACATAGATTCAATATTACAGGCATTTTTAGACGTATTGCAAGTTTGGTTTTGGAGTTATGTTTATTTAACTTTCATATTTATTATGACAGTTTTACTGTCATATTAAGTAAAAAAAAACTAACTTGTGTCTTTACAAACCTTATACATTTTTATTTTTTTTCCAGGATAACTCACAAAGATACATTTCTCCAGGCATTATTAGCCATTTTGTATGTGTGGTTTAGGAGTTTTGTTTACATAACTGTCAGATTGAATGTGACAGTATACTGTCATAGTGAGTAAAACCTAATTTTTGTATTTGTAAGCCTTACCAAAATACCTGATTGTGGTAAAACTCACATAGATACAATATTACAGGTATTTTTAGACAAAATTCATGTTTGTTTTTGGAGTTTTGTTTCTATAACTTTCATATTTAGTATGACAGTTATACCGTCTTATTGAGTAAAAAAAAATAACGTGTGTCTTTATAAACCTTACAATTTTTTTTCCCCAGTAAAACTCACAAAGATACATTTCTCCAGGCATAAGTAGTCATTTATCATGTTTGGTTTAGTAATTATGTTTAAATACCTGTCATGTTAAATGTGGCAGTTATATTGTCATTATGAGTAAAACCTATTTTTTGTATTTGTAAACCTTACCAAAATACCTGATTCTAGTAAAACTCACATAGATACAATATTACAGGAATTTTTAGAAATAAAACATGTTTGGTTTTGGAGTTATGTTTATATAACTTTCATATTTAGTATGACAGTTATACCATCATATTGAGTAAAAAAAACTAATTTGTGTCTTTACAAACCTTACAAAATTTTTGTTTTTCATTAAAATTCACAAAGATACATTTTTCCAGGCATTATTAGTCATTTTGCATTTGTTTTTTAGGAGTTATGTTTAAAAAAAACTGTCATATTGAGTGTGGCAGTTATACTGTCACTATGAGTAAAACCTAAATTTTGTATTCGTAAACCTTACCAAAATACCTGATGCTGATAAAACTCACATATATTCAATATTACAGGCATTTTTAGACGGATTGCATATTTGGTTTTGGAATTTTGTTTATATACCTTTCATATATAGTATGACAGCTATACTGTTAAATTGTGTAAAAAAAAACAACTAACTTGTGTCTTTACAAACCTTACAAAATATGTTTTCCAGTGAAACTCACAAAGATACATTCCTCAAGGCATTATTAGCCATTTTGTCAGATTAAATGTGACAGTATACTGTCAATATGAATAAAACTAATATTTTGTATTTGTAAACCTTACATACATACTTACTCACATAGATACAATACTAAAGGCATTTTTAGACATAATGAATGTTTGGTTTTGGAGTCATTTTGCATTTGTGTTTTAGGAGTTATGTTTAATTAACTGTCATATTGAGTGTGGCAGTTATACTGTCACTATGAGTAAAACCTAATTTTTGTTTTTGTAAACCTTACCAAAATACCTGATTCTGATCAAACTCACATGTATTCAATATTACAGGCATTTTTAGACGGATTGCATATTTGGTTTTGGAGTTGTGTTTATATAACTTTCATATATAGTATGACAGCTATACTGTTAAATTGTGTGAAAAAACCCAACTAAATCGTATCTTTACAAAACTTACAAAATATTTTTTTCCAGTAAAATTCACAAATATACATTCCTCAAGGCATTATTAGCCATTTTGTCAGATTAAATGTGACAGTATACTGTCATTATGAGTAAAACTAATATTTTGTATTTGTAAACCTTACAAAAACAACTGATTCTAGTATAACTCACATGGATACAAAATTATAGGCATTTTTAGACATCATGCATGTTTGGTGGCAGTCAATGTGGCAGTTATACTGTCATTATGAGTAAAACCTAATTTTTATTTTTTTTTATTTTTTATTTTTTATTTTATTTTATTATTATTTTTTTTTTATGTCCTGTCCAGCTTCTCAGGCAAATCATATAGTTGATGTAGATGCCCATGTCGGCTGTTCAGATTTACTTTACAAAAGAGAAGTGTAGGATACTTCTCTTGTTGCCTTATTTGTATTTGACTTTATTAAATGTATTTATATTATCATTTAGTGCAGCCGGGCCGGAGCAGGAGGGGATAGAAAGAGAAAAAAAAAGAAGACAGAGGGGGAAATTGTGGGGACAAGAGGGGGATTAGACAGAGAGACAAAAACAACAACAGCAAACAACAACAACAACAACAATAGAGCAACATCAGCAAATATGACATGTACAAATATGATGGTAAAAGTAATAGCAAATAAGCAGTTAGCGAAAAATAAAAAATAATACAGAAATGACAATGAGCATTATTACACTACAAATGGATCAATACAAATACCAATAGAAATAGCGCTATTGATATTGAACAATACCAATAATTTACCTTTATTATCAACAATACAGTTGTTTAAATGCAACAATACATATACGTAATGATAACTTGAGATACGAAAGAATGCAGAAAAATGGAGGGGGAGAAAGAGAAGCAACCTACATTAACCTTGTAGATTGTTATAGTCACAATAGGTTAAGCTTTGTCAGTGTGCCATGTGTTACACCCAGTTTACCCTAGGGCAACAACGTTAATATATGTTTGATGAAACGTGATTATGTGCATGAGTGTAAGTATGCATATGTACTTGTATATGTACAGAATGTGTATATGTGTTTGTACAATGAATGTATATGTACAGAATGTGTATATGTGTTTGTACAGTGAATGTATATGTACAGTATGTGTATGTGTATGTTTGTATATTGAATGTGCGTGTGGATGTACGAACATTAGGTAGGTAAATATGTACTGTATTTGTGTATGTATGTGGGAGCGTAGGTACCTATGTACGTATGTGAGCATATGTGAATTTGCATGTACAATACATTCGACTCCCAGAGTGCGTGGGAGCCAGAGCACGGCCCCATCACCCCCGAGAGCCCAACCCACAAACAGGAGGCGTGGTGCCCAGGGAACCAGGGACCACCACCCCCACGCAGCCAAGCCGGCCAGCGACAGGAACCCCAGAGCCCGACCCACCGTACCGCCCACAAGGGCCAGCAGCAGGCCGCAGACAGACGCACCCGGCAGAGGACAGGGCACGAGAAAAGCAGGGGACAGCCAGACCCCAAGCCAGCGAGAGACCACACCCCACACGGGCAGAAAGGCGAGACGCCCCGCCCGAGGGACCCAGAGACTCCCCGCAACCGGACGGGAAGACCGCCCCCGCCCCCGCCCCACCGGCAACCGGGCCCCCACGAGCCCACCCCCCACCCCCGGAGAGCGCGGCGAGGCCAGCCCCCGGCCACCCCACCCAAACCGGCCGCCGCAGGACCACCCAGGCACAGGGCCACGGGAACCACCCACCCCACCCGCAGGGACCCCAACGATGGAGATGGAACAACCAGCAACCGCCCCGCCGAGCCCCCCCCCCGAGGGAGGGGAAAAATTAAAAAATAATATTAATAAAATATATTAAAAAATAAATAAATAAATAAATAAATTGAAACCTAATTTTTGTATATTTCAACATTACCAAAATACCTGATTCTGGTAAAACTCACATAGATACAATACTAAAGGCATTTTTAGACATAATGCATGTTTGGTTTTGGAGTTATGTTTGTATACATTTCTCCAGGCATTAATAGCCATTTAGCATGTTTGGTTCAGGAGTTATGTTTAAATAACTGTTATTTTGAATATGGCAGTTATACTGTCACTATGAAAAAAACCTAAATTTTGTATTTATAAACCTTACCAAAATACCTGATTCTGGAAAAACTCACATAGATACAATATTACAGGCATTTTTAGACATAATGCATGTTTGGTTTTGGAGTTATGTTTATATACATTTTTCCAGGCATTATTAGCCATTTATCATGTTTGGTTTAGGAGTTATGTTTAAATAACTGTCATATCAAATAATGCAGTTATACTGTCATTATGAGTAAAACCCAAGTTTTGTATTTGTAAACCTTATTATATACCTTATTCTGTTAAAACTCATATAGATTCAATATTACAGGCAGTTTAAGACGGATTGCAAGTTTGGTTTAGGAGTTTGGTTTTGGAATTATGTTTATATTACTTTTATATTTAGTTTGACAGTTATACCATCATATTGAATTAAAAAAAAAAAACGTTTTTCTTTACAAACCTTACAAAATATTTTTTTTCTAGTAAAATTCACAAAGATACATTTTTCCAGGCATTATTAGCCATTTTGTAATTGTGGTTTAGGAGTTACAGTATGTTTAAATAACTGTCAGATTGAATGTGACAGTATACTGTCATAGTGAGTAAAACCTAATTTTTGTATTTGTAAACCTTACCAAAAATACCTGATTCTGGTAAAAATCACATAGATACAATATTGCAGGCATTTTTAGACATAATGCATATTATTATGTTTATACAACTTTTATATTTAGTATGACAGTTATACCATCATATTGAGTAAAAAAAAAAAAAAACTTGTGTCTTTATAAACCTTACAAAAAAAAATTCCCAGTAAAACTCACAAAGATACATTTCTCCAGGCATAATTAGCCATTTATCATGTTTGGTTTAGGAGTTATGTTTAAACAACTGTCATATTGAGTGTGGCAGTTATACTGTCATTATGAGTAAAACCTATTTTTTGTATTTGTAAACCTTACCAAAATACCTGATTCTGGTTAAACCCACATTGATACAATATTACAGGAATTTTTAGACATAAAGCATGTTTGGTTTTGGAGTTATGTTTATATAACTTTCATATTTAGTATGAAAGTTATACCATCATATTGAGTAAAAAACAAAAAATAATTTGTATATTTACAAACCTTACAAAATATTGTTTTCCAGTAAAATTCACAAATATACCTTTCTCTAGGCATTATTAGTCATTTTGCATTTGTGTTTTAGGAGTTATGTTTAATTTACTGTCATATTGAGTGTGGCAGTTATACTGTCAATATGAGTAAAACCTAATTTTTGTTTTTGTAAACCTTACCAAAATACCTGATTCTGATAAAACTCACATATATTCAATATTACAGGCATTTTTAGACGGATTGCATATTTGGTTTTGGAGTTGTGTTTATATAACTTTCATATATAGTATGACAGCTATACTGTTAAATTGTGTAAAAAAAACAACTAACTCGTGTCTTTACCAAAATACCTGATTCAGGTAAAACTCATATAGATTCAATATTAAAGACAGTTTAAGACGGATTGCAAGTTTGGTTTAGGAGTTTGTTTTTGGAATTATGTTTATATTAATTGTATATTTAGTTTGACAGTTATACCATCATATTCAGTAAAAAAAAATAACTTTTGTCTTTACAAACCTTACAAAATAGTTTTTTCTAGTAAAATTCACAAAGATACATTTCTCCAGGCATTATTAGCCATTTAGCATGTTTGGTTTAGGAGTTGTGTTTAAATAACTGTTATTTTGAATACGGCAGTTATACTGTCATTATGAGTAAAACCCAATTTTTGTATTTGTAAACCTTACCTCAATACCTGATTCTGGTAAAACTCACATAGATTCAATATTACAGGCATTTTTAGACGTATTGCAAGTTTGGTTTTGGAGTTATGTTTATTTAACTTTAATATTTAGTAAGACAGTTATACTGTCATATTAAGTAAAAAAAACTAACTTGTGTCTTTACAAACCTTATAAAAAAAAACTTTTTCCAGGAAAACTCACAAAGATACATTTCTCCAGGCATTATTAGCCATTTTGTATGTGTGGTTTAGGAGTTATGTTTAAATAACTGTCAGATTGAATGTAGTAGTATACTGTCATTATGAGTAAAACCTAATTTTTGTATTTGTAAACCTTACCAAAAATACCTGATTCTGGTAAAAATCACATAGATACAATATTGCAGGCATTTTTAGACATAATGCATGTTTGGTTTTGGAGTTATGTTTAAACAACTTTCATATTTAGTATGACAGTTATACAATTATATTGAGTAAAAAAAAATATCTTTTTGTCTTTATAAACCTTACTTCTTTTTTTTCTCCAGAAAACTCACAAAGATACATTTCTCCAGGTATAATTAGCCATTTATCATGGTTGGTTTAGGAGTTATGTTTAAATAACTGTCATATTGAGTGTGGCAGTTATACTGTCATTATGAGTAAAACCTATTTTTTGCACCACATCTATACAATATTACAGGAATTTTTAGACATAAAGCATGTTTGGTTTTGGAGTTATGTTTATATAACTTTCATATTTAGTATGAAAGTTATACCATCATATTGAGTAAAAAAACAAACTAATTTGTATCTTTACAAACCTTACAAAATATTGTTTTCCAGTAAAATTCACAAATATACCTTTCCTAGGCATTATTAGTCATTTTGCATTTGTGTTTTAGGAGTTATGTTTAAATAACTGTCATATTGAGTGTGGCAGTTATACTGTCACTATGAGTAAAACCTAATTTTTGTTTTTGTAAACCTTACCAAAATACCTGATTCTGATAAAATTCGCATATTGCATATTTGGTTTTGGAGTTGTGTTTATATAACTTTCATATATCGTATGACAGCTATACTGTAAAATTGTGTAAAAAAAAAAAAAAACTAACTCGTGTCTTTACAAACATTACAAAATATTTTTTCGAGTAAAAATCACAAAGATACATTCCTCAAGGCATTATTAGCCATTTTGTCAGATTAAATGTGACAGTATACTGTCATAATGAGTAAAACTAATATGTTGTATTTGTAAACCTTACAAAAACAACTGATTCTAGTAAAACTCACATGTATACAAAATTACAGGCATTTTTAGACATAATGCATGTTTGGTTTTGGAGTTATGTTTATGTATCTTTTACATTTATTATGACAGTTATACAAACATATTGAATAAAAAAGCTTAACTTGTGTCTTTACAAACCTTACAAAATATTTTTATTTTCCAGTTAAACTCACAAAGATACCTTTCTCCAGGCAGTATTAGCCATTCAGCATGTTTAAATTAGCAGTTATGTTTAAATAACTGTAATTTTGAACGTGGCAGTTATACTGTCATTATGAGTAAAACCTACTTTTTTATTTGTAAACCTTACCAAAATACCTGATTCTGGTCAAACTCACATAGATTTAATATTACAGGCATTTTTAGACATAATGCATGTTTGGTTTTGGCGTTATGTTTATATAACTGTCATTTTGAATGTGGCAGTTATACTGTCATTATGAGTAAAAAAAACTAACTTTTGTCTTTACAAACCTTACAAAATATTTTTTTTTCCAGTTAAACTCACAAAGATACATTTCCCCAGGCATTATTAGCCATTTAACATGTTTGGTTTAGGAGTTATGTTTAAATAACTGTCATATTGAATGTGGCAGTTATACTGTCATTATGAGTAAAACCTATTTTTTGTATTTGTAAACCTTACCAAAAAACCTGTATCTGGTAAAACCCACATCGATACAATATTACAGGAATTTTTAGACATGTATGTTTGGTTTTGGAGTTATGTTTATATAACTTTCATATTTAGTATGACAGTTATACCATCATATTGAGTAATAAAACACTAATTTGTATCTTTACAAACCTTACAAAATATTTTTTTCCAGTAAAATTCACAAATATACATTTCTCTAGGCATTATTAGTCATTTTGCATTTGTGTTTTAGGAGTTATGGTTAAATAACTGTCATACTGAGTGTGGCAGTTATACTGTCACTATGAGTAAAACTAAATTTTTTGATTTGTAGACCTTACCAAAATACCTGATTCTGATAAAACTTACATATAATAAATATTACAGACATTTTTAGACGGATTGCATGTTTGGTTTTGGAGTTATGTTTATAAAACTTTCATATATAGTATGACAGCTATACTGTAAAATTAAGTAAAAAAAACTAACGTGTGTCTTTACAAACCTTACAAAATATTTGTTCCAGTAAAATTCACAAAGATACATTCCTCTAGGCATTATTAGCCATTTTGTCAGATTGATTGTGACAGTATACTCTCATTATGAGAAAAACTAATATTTTGTATTTGTAAACCTTACAAAAACAACTGATTCTAGTAAAACTCACGTAGATACAAAATTATAGGAATTTTTTAGACATAATGCATGTTTGGTTTTGGAGTAATGTTTAAATAGTCGTCATATTGAATGTGGCAGTATACTGTCATTATGAGTAAAACCTAATGTTTGTATTTGTCAACCTTACCAAAATACCTGATTCTGGTAAAACTCAAAAAGATACAGTATTACAGGCATTTTTAGACAAAATGCATTTAGGTTTTGGAGTTATGTTTATATAACTTTCATATTTAGTATGACAGTTATATCATCATATTAAATAAAACAAATAACTTGTGTCTTTATAAACCTTACACATTATTTTTTTCCCAGTAAAACTCACAAACTTACATTTCTCCAGGCATTATTAGTCATTTATCATGTTTGGTTTAGGAGTCATTTTTAAATAACTGTCATATCAAAAGTTGCAGTTATACTGTCATTATGAGTAAAACCCAAGTTTTGTATTTGTAAACCTTACCAAAATACCTGATTCTGTCAAAACTCACATAGATTAAATATTACAGGCAGTTTAAGACAGACTGCAAGTTTGGTTTAGGAGTTTGGATTTGGAATTATGTTTATCTAACTTTCATATATAGTATGACAGTTATACCATCATATTGAGTAAATAAACAACTAACTTTTGTCTTTACAAACCTTACAAAAAAATTTTTTTCTAGTAAAACTCACAAAGATTCATTTCTCCAGGCATTATTAGCCATTTAGCATATTTGGTTTAGGAGCTATGTTTAAATAACTGTTATTTTGAATATGGCAGTTATACTGTCATTAAGAGTAAAACCCAATTTTTGTATTTGTAAACTTTACCAAAATAACTGATTCTGGTAAAACTCACATATATTCAATATTACAGGCATTTTTAGACGTATTGCAAGTTTGGTTTTGGTGTTATGTTTATTCAACTTTCATATTTAGTATGACAGTTATACTGTCATATTGAGTAAAAAAAAAGCTAACTTGTGTCTTTACAAACCTTACAAACTATTTTTTTCCTGTAAAACTTACAAAGATACATTTTTCCAGGCATTATTTGACATTTTACTTGCATGATTTAGGAGTTATGTTTAAAAAACAGTCAGATTGAATGTGACAGTATACTTCCATAGTAGTTTTTTACTCAATATGCCAGTAATGTTCTTAAAATCCTGAGATAATGCAAAAAAAGCAATAAAAATGTTTTTCAACATAATTCCTACACCAAACATGTCTAATAATGCTTGAAGACATGTATCTTTATTAGTTTTACTAGAAAATGTATCTTTTGTAAGTTTTACAAAGACTCAAGCTAGTTTTTTTTAATACAATATGACAGTATAACTGTCATACCAAATATGAAAGTTATATAAACATAACTCCAAAACGGAACATGTATTATGTCTAAAAATGCCTAAATATTGTATCTATGTGAGTTTTACAAGAATCAGTTAATTTGGTAAGGTGTACAATTACATAAATTAGGGGTTTACTCATAATGACAGTTAACTGCTACATTCAATTTGACTGTTATTTAAACATAACTCCCTAACCACACATGCAAAATAGGTTATTAAAGCCTAAAACAATGCATGCTTGTGAGTGTTACTCGAAACATATGCTATTTTAAGGTTTGCAAACACAAAAAGTAGTTTTTTACTCATTATGACAGTAATGTTCTTAAAATCCTGAGATAGTGCGAAATAAGCAATAAAAATGTTTTTCAACAATATTCCTACACCAAACATGCAACATGTCTAATAATGCCTGAAGACATGTATCTTTTTTAGTTTTACTAGAAAAATTATCTTTTGTAAGTTTTGCAAAGAGGCAAATAAGTTTTTTTAATTCAATATGACAGTATAACTGTCATACCAAATATGAAAGTTATATAACCATAACTCCAAAACTGAACATGCATTGTGTCTAAAATTGCCTGTAATATTGTATCTATGTGAGTTTCACCAGAATCAGTTAATTTGGTAAGGTGTACAATTATATAAATTAAGGGTTTACTCATAATGACAGATATCTGCTACATTCAATTTGACAGTTATTTAAACATAACTTCTAACCACACATGCAAAATAGGCTAATAAAGCCTAAAACAATGCATCCTTGTAAGTTTTACTCGAAACATTTGCTATTTTAAGGATTGCAAACACAAAAAGTAGTTTTTTACTCATTATGACAGTAATGTTCTTAAAATCCTGAGATAATGCGAAATAAGCAATAAAAATGTTTTTCAACTTAATTCCTACACCAAACATGCAACATGTCTAATAATGCCTGAAGACATGAATCTTTGTTAGTTTTACTAGAAAAATTATCTTTTGTAAGTTTTGCAAAGAGGCAAGTTAGTTTTTTTAATTCAATATAACATTATAACTGTCATACCAAATATGAAATATATATAAACATAACTCCAAAATTGAACAAGTATTATGTCTAAAAATGCCTATAATATTGTATCTATGTGAGTTTTACCAGAATCAGGTAATTTGGTAAGGTTTACAAATACAAAATTTGGGTTTTTCTCATAATGACATTATAACTGCTATATTCAATTTGACAGTTATTTTAACATAACTTCCTAACCACACATGCAAATAGGCTAATAAAGCCTAAAACAATGCATCCTTGTGAGTTTTACTCTAAACATATGCTATTTGAAGGCTTGCAAACACAAAAAGGAGTTTTTTGCTCATTATGACAGTAATGTTCTTAAAATCATGAGATAATGCGAAATAAGCAATAAAAATGTTTTTCATTATAATTTCTACACCAAACGTGCAACATGTCTAATAATGCCTGGATACATGTATCTTTGTTAGTTATACTAGAAAAAATATCTTTTGTAAGTTTTACAAAGACTCAAGTTAGTTTTTTTAATACAATATGACAGTATAACTGACATACCAAATATGAAAGTTATATAAACATAACACCAAAACTGAACATGCATTGTGTATAAAATTGCCTGTAATATTGTATCTATGTGAGTTTCACCAGAATCAGGTAATTTGGTAAGGTTTCCAAATACAAAATTTGTTTTTTTTCATAATGACAGTATATCTGCTACATTCAATTAAACTGTTATTTAAACATAACTTCCTAATCACACATGCAAATAGGTTAATAAAGCCTAAAACAATGTATCCTTGTGAGTTTTACTGGAAACATTTGCTATTTTAAGGCTTGCAAACACAAAAAGTAGTTTTTTACTCATTATGACAGTAATGTTCTTAAAATCCTGAGATAATGCGAAATAAGCAATAAAAATGTTTTTCAACTTAATTCCTACACCAAACATGCAACATGTCTAATAATGCCTGAAGACATGAATCTTTGTTAGTTTTACTAGAAAAAATATCTTTTGTAAGTTTTGCAAAAAGGCAAGTTAGTTTTTTTAATTCAATATGACAGTATAACTGTCATACCAAATATGAAATATATATAAACATAACTCCAAAATTGAACATGCATTAATGTCTAAAAATGCCTAAAATATTGTATCTATGTGAGTTTCACAAGAATCTGGTAATTTGGTAAGGTTTACAAATACAAAAATTTTTTTTTTTTCATAATGACTGTTTAACTGCTACATTCAATTTGACTGTTATTTAAACATAACTCCCTAACCACACATGCAAAATAGGTTAATAAAGCCTAAAACAATGCATCCTTGTGAGTTTTACTCGAAACATATGCTATTTTAAGGCTTGCAAACACAAAAAGTAGTTTTTTACTCATTATGACAGTAATGTTCTTAAAATAATGAGATAATGCGAAATAAGCAATAAAAATGTTTTTCAACATAATTCCTACACCAAACATGCAAGCTGTCTAATAATGCGTGAAGATATGTATCTTTGTTAGTTTTACTAGAAAAATTATCTTTTGTAAGTTTTGCAAAGAGGCAAGTTAAGTTTTTTTAATTCAATATGAAAGTATAACTGTCATACCAAATATGAAAGTTATATAAACATAACTCCAAAACTAAACATGCATTTTGTCTAAAAATGCCTAAAATATTGAATCTATTTGAGTTTTACAAGAATCAGGTAATTTGGTAAGGTGTACAATTACAAAAATTAGGGGTTTACTCATAATGACAGATAACTGCTACATTCAATTTGACAGTTATTTAAACATAACTTCTAACCACACATGCAAAATAGGCTAATAAAGCCTAAAACAATGCATCCATGTGAGTTTTACCGAAACATATACTATTTTAAGGCTTGCAAACACAAAAAGTAGTTTTTTACTCATTATGACAGTAATGTTCTTAAAATCCTGAGATAATGCGAAATAAGCAATAAAAATGTTTTTTCAAAATAATTCCTACACCAAACATGCAACATGTCTAATAATGCGTGAACATATGTATCGTTGTTAGTTTTACTAGAAAACATATCTTTTGTAAGTTTTGCAAAGAGGCAAGTTAGTTTTTTTAATTCAATATAACATTATAACTGTCATACCAAATATGAAATATATATAAACATAACTCCAATTTTGAACAAGTATTATGTCTAAAAATGCCTATAATATTGTATCTATGTGAGTTTTACCAGAATCAGGTAATTTGGTAAGGTTTACAAATACAAAATTTGGGTTTTTCTCATTATGACATTATAACTGCTATATTCAATTTGACAGTTATTTTAACATAACTTCCTAACCACACATGCAAATAGGCTAATAAAGCCTAAAACAATGCATCCTTGTGAGTTTTACTCTAAACATATGCTATTTGAAGGCTTGCAAACACAAAAAGGAGTTTTTTACTCATTATGACAGTAATGTTCTTAAAATCCTGAGATAATGCGAAATAAGCAATAAAAATGTTTTTCATCATAATTCCTACACCAAACATGCAACATGTCTAATAATGCCTGGATACATGTATCTTTGTTAGTTATACTAGAAAAAATATCTTTTGTAAGTTTTACAAAGACTCAAGTTAGTTTTTTTAATACAATATGACAGTATAACTGACATACCAAATATGAAAGTTATATAAACATAACTCCAAAACTGAACATGCATTGGGTCTAAAATTGCCTGTAATATTGTATCTATGTGAGTTTCACCAGAATCAGGTAATTTGGTAGGGTTTCCAAATACAAAATTTGTTTTTTTTCATAATGACAGTATAACTGCTACATTCAATTAAACTGTTATTTAAACATAACTTCCTAATCACACATGCAAATAGGTTAATAAAGCCTAAAACAATGTATCCTTGTGAGTTTTACTGGAAACATTTGCTATTTAAAGGCTTGCAAAGACAAAAAGTATTTTTTACTCTTTATGACAGTAATGTTCTTAAAATCCTGAGATAATGCGAAATAAGCAATAAAAATGTTTTTCAACATAATTCCTACACCAAACATGCAACATGTCTAATAATGCCTGAAGACATGTATCTTTGTTAGTTTTACTACAAAATTATCTTTTGTAGGTTTTGCAAAGAGGCAAGTTAGTTTTTTTAATTCAATATGAAAGTATAACTGTCATACCAAATATGAAAGTTATATAAACATAACTCCAAAATTAAACATGCATTATGTCTAAAAATGCCTAAAATATTGTATCTATGTGAATTTTACAAGAATCAGTCAATTTGGTAAGGTGTACAATTACATAAATTAGGGGTTTACTCATAATGACAGATAACTGCTACATTCAATTTGACAGTTATTTAAACATAACTTCCTAACCACACATGCAAAATAGGCTAATAAAGCCTAAAACAATGCATCCATGTGAGTTTTACTCGAAACATATGCTATTTTGAGGCTTGCAAACACAAAAAGTAGTTTTTTACTCATGACAGTAATGTTCTCAAAATCCTGAGATAATGCGAAATAAGCAATAAAAAAGTTTTTCATCATAATTCCTACACCAAACATGTCTTATAATGCCTGGATACAAGTATATTTGTTAGTTATACTAGAAAAATTATCTTTTGTAAGTTTTACAAAGACTCAAGTTAGTTTATTTCATACAATATGACAGTATAGCTGTCATACCAAATATGAAAGTTATATAAACATAACTCCAAAACTGAACATGCATTATGTCTAAAAATGCCTGTAATGTTGTATCTATGTGAGTTTTACCAGAATCAGGTAATTTTGTAAGGTTTGCAAATACAAAAATTGTTTGTTTTTTTATGACAGTATACCTGTTACATTCAATTTGACTGTTATTTAAGCTTAACTCCCAAATCACACATGCAAATAGGTTAAAAAAGCCTAAAACAATGCATCCTTGTGAGTTTTACTCGAAACATTTGCTATTTTAAGGCTTGCAATTACAAAAAGTACTTCTTTTATTCATTATGACAGTAATGTTCTTAAAATCCTGAGATAATGCGAAATAAGCAATAAAAATGTTTTTCAACATAATTCCTACACCAAACATGCAACATGTCTAATAATGCCTGAAGACATGTATCTTTGTAAGTTGTACTAGAAAATTATCTTTTGTAAGTTTTGCAAAAAGGGAAATTAGTTTTTTTAATTCAATGACATTATAACTGTCATACCAAATATGAAAGTTATATAAACATAACTCCAAAACTGAACATGCATTATGTCTAAAAATGCCTAAAATATTGTATCTTTGTGAGTTTTACAAGAATCAGTTAATTTGGTTAGGTGTACAATTACATAAATTAGGGGTTTACTCATAATGACAGATAACTGCTACATTCAATTTGACAGTTATTTAAACATAATTTCCTAACCACACATACAAAATAGGCTAATAAAGCCTAAAACAATGTATCCTTGTGAGTTTTACTCGAAACATTTGCTATTTTAAGGCTTGCAAACACAAAAAGTAGTTTTTTACTCATTATGACAGTAATAAATGGCTAATTATGCCTTGAGAAATTTATCTTTGTGAGTTTTACTGGGAAAAAATTTTTTTGTAAGGTTTATAAAGACACAAGTTTTTTTTTTTTTTACTCAATATGATGGTATAACTGTCATACTAAATATAAAAGTTGTATAAACATAACTCCAAAACCAAACATGCATTATGTCTAAAAATGCCTGCAATATTGTATCTTTGTGATTTTTTACCAGAATCAGGTATTTTTGGTAAGGTTTACAAATACAAAAATTTGGTTTTACTCACTATGACAGTATACTGTCACATTCAATCTGACAGTTATTTAAACATACTGTAACTCATAAACCACAATTACAAAATGGCTAATAATGCCTGTAAAAATGTATCTTTGTGAGTTTTCCTGGAAAACATTTTTTTTATAAGGTTTGTAAAGAAACAAGTTAGTTGTTTCACTTAATATGACAGTATAACTGTCATACTAAATATGAAAGTTAAATAAACATAACTCCAAAACCAAACTTGCAATACGTCTAAAAATGCCTGTAATATTGAATCTATGTGAGTTTTACCAGAATCAGGTATTTTGGTAAGGTTTACAAATACAAAAATGTGGTTTTACTCATAATGACAGTATAACTGCGATATTCAAAATAACAGTTATTTAAACATAACTCCTAAACCAAACAAGCTAAATGGCTAATAATGCCTGTATCTTTGTGAGTTTTACTAGAAAAAAATATTTTGTAAGGTTTGTAAAGAAAAACGTTTTTTTTTTTTACTCAATGTGATGGTATAACTGTCAAACTAAATATAAAAGTAATATAAACATAATTCGAAAACCAAACTCCTAAACCAAACTTGCAATCCGTCTTAAACTACCTGTAATATTGAATCTATATGAGTTTTACCAGAATCAGGTATTTTGATAAGGTTTACAAATACAGAACTTGGGTTTTACTCATAATGACAGTATAACTGCATTATTTGATATGACAGTTATTTAAAAATAACTCCTTAACCATCTATCCATCCATCCATCTTCTTCCGCTTATCCGAGGTCGGGTCGCGGGGGCAGCAGCCTAAGCAGGGAAGCCCAGATTTCCCTCTCCCCAGCCACTTCGTCCAGCTCTTCCTGTGGGACCCCGAGGCGTTCCCAGCCCAGCCGGGAGACATAGTCTTCCCAACGTGTCCTGGGTCTTCCCCGCGGCCTCCTACCGGTCGGACGTGCCCTAAACACCTCCCTAGGGAGGCGTTCGGGTGGCATCCTGACCAGATGCCCGAACCACCTCATCTGGCTCCTCTCGATGTGGAGGAGCAGCGGCTTTACTTTGAGCTCCTCCCGGATGACAGAGCTTCTCACACTATCTCTAAGGGAGAGCCCCGCCACCCGGCGGATGAAACTCATTTCGGCCGCTTGTACCCGTGATCTTGTCCTTTCGGTCATAACCCAAAGCTCATGACCATAGGTGAGGATGGGAACGTAGATCGACCGGTAAATTGAGAGCTTTGCCTTCCGGCTCAGCTCCTTCTTCACCACAACGGATCGATACAGCGTCCGCATTACTGAAGACGCCGCACCGATCCGCCTGTCGATCTCACGATCCACTCTTCCCTCACTCGTGAACAAGACTCCGAGGTACTTGAACTCCTCAACTTGGGGCAAGATCTCCTCCCCAACCCGGAGATGGCACTCCACCCTTTTCCGGGCGAGAACCATGGACTCGGACTTGGAGGTGCTGATTCTCATCCCAGTCGCTTCACACTCGGCTGCGAACCGATCCAGTGAGAGCTGAAGATCCTGGCCAGATGAAGCCATCAGGACCACATCATCTGCAAAAAGCAGAGACCTAATCCTGCAGCCACCAAACCAGATCCCCTCAACGCCTTGACTGCGCCTACAAATTCTGTCCATAAAAGTTATGAACAGAATCGGTGACAAAGAGCAGCCTTGGCGGAGTCCAACCCTCACTGGAAACGTGTCCGACTTACTGCCGGCAATGCGGACCAAGCTCTGGCACTGAGCATACAGGGAGCGGACTGCCACAATCAGACAGTCTGATACCCCATACTCTCTGAGCACTCCCCACAGGACTTCCTGAGGGACACGGTCGAATGCCTTCTCCAAGTCCACAAAACACATGTAGACTGGTTGGGCAAACTCCCATGCACCCTCAAGGACCCTGCCGAGAGTATAGAGCTGGTCCACAGTTCCACGACCAGGACGAAAACCACACTGTTCCTCCTGAATCCGAGGTTCGACTATCCGGCGTAGCCTCCTCTCCAGTACACTTGAATAGACCTTACCGGGAAGGCTGAGGAGTGTGATCCCACGATAGTTAGAACACACCCTCCGGTTCCCCTTCTTAAAGAGAGGAACCACCACCCCGGTCTGCCAATCCAGAGGTACCGCCCCCGATGTCCACGCGATGCTGCAGAGTCTTGTCAACCAAGACAGCCCCACAGCATCCAGAGCCTTAAGGAACTCCGGGCGGATCTCATCTACCCCTGGGGCCTTGCCACCGAGGAGCTTTTCAACTACCTCAGCAACCTCAGCCCCAGAAATAGGAGAGCCCACCACAGACTCCCCAGGCACTGCTTCCTCATAGGAAGACGTGTTGGTGGGATTGAGGAGGTCTTCGAAGTATTCCCTCCACCGATCCACAACATCTGCAGTCGAGGTCAGCAGAACACCATCCTCACCATACACGGTGTTGATAGTGCACTGCTTCCCCTTCCTGAGGCGGCGGATGGTGGTCCAGAATTGCTTCGAAGCCGTCCGGAAGTCGTTTTCCATGGTTTCCCCGAACTCCTCCCATGTCCGAGTTTTTGCCTCTGTGACCGCTGAAGCCGCACACCGCTTGGCCTGTCGGTACCTGTCCGCTGCCTCAGGAGTCCTATGAGCCAAAAGAACCCGATAGGACTCCTTCTTCAGCTTGACGGCATCCCTCACCGCCGGTGTCCACCAACGGGTTCTAGGATTACCGCCACGACAAGCACCAACTACCTTGCGGCCACAGCTCCAATCAGCCGCCTCGACAATAGAGGCGCGGAACATGGTCCATTCAGACTCAATGTCCAGCACCTCCCTCGTGACATGTTCAAAGTTCTTCCGGAGGTGGGAATTGAAACTCTCTCTGACAGGAGACTCTGCCAGACGTTCCCAGCAAACCCTCACAATGCGTTTGGGCCTGCCAGGTCTGTCCGGCATCCTCCCCAACCATCGCAGCCAACTCAACACCAGGTGGTGATCGGTAGAAAGCTCCGCCCCTCTCTTCACCCGAGTGTCCAAAACATGAGGCCGCAAATCCGATGACACAACTACAAAGTCGATCATGGAACTGCGGCCTAGGGTGTCCTGGTGCCAAGTGCACATATGGACACCCTTATGTTTGAACATGGTGTTCGTTTTGGACAATCTGTGACGGGCACAAAAGTCCAATAACAAAACACCGCTCGGGTTCAGATCCGGGCAGCCATTCTTCCCAATCACGCCTCTCCAGGTTTCACTGTCGTTGCCAACATGAGCATTGAAGTCCCCCAGTAGAACGAGGGAATCACCCGGGGGAGCACTCTCAAGTACTCACTCAAGTGAATCCAAAAAGGGTGGGTACTCTGATCTGCGGTTTGGCGCGTAAGCGCAAACCACAGTCAGGACCCGTTCCCCCACCCGAAGGCGGAGGGAAGCTACCCTCTCGTCCACCGGGTTGAACTCCAACGTACAGGCTCTGAGCCGGGGGGAAACAAGAATTGCCACCCCAGCCCGTCGCCTCTCACTGCCGGCAACGCCAGAGTGGAAGAGAGTCCAGCCCCTCTCGAGAGAACTGGTTCCAGAGCCCTTGCTGTGCGTCGAAGTGAGTCCGACTATATCTAGCCGGAACTTCTCCACCTCGCGCACTAGCTCAGGCTCCTTCCCCCCCAGCGAGGTGACGTTCCACGTCCCAAGAGCTAGCTTCTGTAGCCGAGGATCGGACCGCCAAGTGCCCTGCCTTCGGCTGCCGCCCAGCTCACATCGCACCCGACCTCTATGACCCCTGCTATGGGTGGTGAGCCCATTGGAGGGGGGACCCATGTTGCCTCTTCGGGCTGTGCTCTTCGGGGACAGGCCCGGCCACCAGGCGCTCGCCATCGTGCTCCAGAGGGGGGCCCCGATGACCCGCGTCCGGGCGAGGGAAATCTGGGTCCTTGGTTTTTATATTTCATGGAGGTCTTCGAGCTGCTCTTTGTCTGATCCCTCACCTAGGACCAGTTTGTCTTGGGAGACCCTACCAGGGGGCATAAAGCCCCCGGACAACATAGCTCCTAGGATCATTGGGACACGCAAACTCCTCTACCACATTAAGGTGGCAGCTCAGAGAGCCAAACCAAACATGATAAATGGCTAATAATGCCTGGAAAAATGTATACAAACATAAGTCCAAAACCAAACATGCATTATGTCTAAAAATGCCTTTAGTATTGTATCTATGTGAGTTTTACCAGAATCAGGTATTTTGGTAAGGTTTACATATACACAAATATGGTTTTACTCATAATGACAGTAAAACTGCCACATTTAATATGACAGTTATGTAAACATAACTCCTATACCACACATGCAAAATGGTTAATAATGCCTGGAGAAATGTATCTTTGTGATTTTTACTAGAAAAAAATATTTTGTAAGGTTTGTAAAGACACAAGTTAGTTTTTTTTTATTCAATATGATGGTATAACTGTTATACTAAATATGAAAGTTATATAAACATAATTCCAAAAACAAACTCCTAAACCAAACTTGCAATCTGTCTTAAACTGCCTGTAATATTGAATCTATGTGAGTTTTACCAGAATAGGGTATTTTGGTAAGGTTTACAAATACAAAACCTGGGTTTTACTCATAATGACAGTATAACTGCAACATTTGATATGACAGTTATTTAAACATAACTCCTAATCCAAACATGATAAATGGCTAATAATGCCTGGAGAAATGTATCATTGTGAATTTTACTGGAAACAAATAATTTGTAAGGTTTATAAAGACACAAGTTAGTTTTTTTTATTTAATATGATGGTATAACTGTCATACTAAATATGAAAGTTATATAAACATAACTCCAAAACCAAACATGCATTATGTCTAAAAATGCCTGTAATATTGTATCTATGTGAGTTTTACCAGAATCAGGTATTTTGGTAAGGTTGAAAAATACAAAAATTAGGTTTTACTCATAATGACAGTATAACTGCCACATTGACTGCCACCAAACATGCATTATGTCTAAAAATGCTTATAATTTTGTATCCATGTGAGTTTTACTAGAATCAGTTGTTTGTGTAAGGTTTACAAATGCAAAATATTAGTTTTACTCATAATGACAGTATACTGTCACAATTAATCCGACAAAATGGCTAATAATGCCTTGAGGAATGTATCTTTGTGAGTTTTACTGAAAAAATACCTGCTACACCCTAGTGGCAGGTATTTAAATTGTGTAAATAATTGTGTAATTTTACACAATCTAACAATATAGCTGTCATACTATATATGAAAGTTATATAAACATAATTCCAAAACCAAATATGCAATCTGTCTAAAAATGCCTGTAATATTGAATATGTGTGAGTTTTATCAGAATCAGGTATTTTGGTAAGGTTTACGAATACAAAAATTAGGTTTTACTCATAGTGATATAGTATAACTGCCACACTCAATATGACAGTTAATTAAACATAACTCCTAAAACACAAATGCAAAATGACTACTAATGCCTAGAGAAATGTATATTTGTGAATTTTACTGGAAAACAATATTTTGTTTGTAAAGATACAAATTAGTTTTTTTTTACTCAATATGTTGGTATAACTGTCATACTAAATATGAAAGTTATATAAACATAACTCCAAAACCAAACATGTTTTATGTCTAAAAAATTCCTGTAATATTGTATCGATGTGGGTTTTACCAGAATAAGGTATTTTGGTTGGTTTACAAATACAAAAAATAGGTTTTACTCATAATGACAGTATACTGTCACATGCAATCTGACAGTTATTTAAACATAACTCCTAAACCAAACATGATAATAGCTAATAAAGCCTGGAAAAATGTATATAAACATAACTCCAAAACCAAACATGCATTATGTCTAAAAATGCCTGGAATATTGTATCCATGTGATTTTTACCATTTTTGGTAAGGTTTACAAATACAAAAATTAGGTTTTACTCACTATGACAGTATACTGTCACATTCAATCTGACAGTTATTTAAACATATTGTAACTCCTAAACCACAAATACAAAATGGCTAATAATGTCTGGAGAAATGTATCTTTGTGAGTTTTCCTGGAAAAAAAAAATGTATAAGGTTTGTAAAGACACAAGTTAGTTTTTTTTACTTAATATGACAGTAGAACTGTCATACTAAATATGAAAGTTAAATGAACATAACTCAGAAACCAAACTTGCAATACGTCTAAAAATGCCTGTAATATTGAATCTATGTGAGTTTTACCAGAATCAGATATTTTGGTAAGGTTTACAAATACAAAAATTGGGTTTTACTCATAATGACAGTATAACTGCCATATTCAAAATAACAGTTATTTAAACATAACTCCTTAACCAAACATGCTAAATAGCTAATAATGCCTGGAGAAATGTATCTTTGTGAGTTTTACTAGAAATTTTTTTTATTTTATTTTTTTTTACTCAATATGATGGTATAACTGTCAAAGTAAATATAAAAGTAATATAAACATCATTCCAAAACCAAACTCCTAAACCAAACTTGCAATCCGTCTTAAACTGCCTGTAATATTGAATCTATATGAGTTTTACCAGAATCAGGTATTTTGATAAGGTTTACAAATACAAAACTTGGGTTTTACTCATAACTGAAATTATTTGATATGACAGTTATTTAAACATAACTCCTAAACCAAACATGATAAATAGCTAATAATGCCTGGAAAAATGTCTATAATCATAACTCCAAAACCAAACATGCCTTATGTCTTAAAATGCCTGTAATATTGTATCAATGTGAGTTTTACCAGAATCAGGAATTTTGGTAAGGTTTATAAATACAAAAATTACAAAATACAAAAATGTTTATTCAATATGTTTGTATAACTGTCATAATAAAAGTAAAAGTTATATAAACATAACTCCAATACCAAACATGCAATCCGTCTAAAAATGCCTGTAATATTTAATCTATGTGAGTTTTACTAGAATCAGGTATTTTGTTAAGGCTTACAAATACAAAAATTTGGTTTTACTCACTATGACAGTATACTGTCACATTCAATCTCACTGTTATTTAAACATAACTCCTAAACCACACATGCAAAATGACTAATAATGCCGAGAAAAATGTATCTCTGTGAATTTTACTGGAAAAAAATATTTTCTAAGGTTTGTAACATTACAAGTTTGTTATTTTTTACTCAATTTGACAGTATAACTGTCATACTAAATATGAAAGTTATATACACATAACTCCAAAACCAAACTTGCAATCCGTCTAAAAATGCCTGTAATATTGAATCTATGTGAGTTTTACCAAAATCAGGTATTTTGGTAAGGTTTACAAATACAAAAATTAGGTTTTACTCATAATGACAGTATAACTGCCACACTCAATTTGACAGTTTTTTAAACATAACTCCTAAAAAAACAAATGCAAAATGACTATGAATGCCTGGAAAAATGTATCTTTGTGAATATTAATGGAAAAAAATATTTTGTAAGGTTTGTAAAGACACAAATTTGTTTTTTTTACGCAATATGATGGTATAACTGTCATACTAAATATGAAAGTTATATAAACATAACTCCAAAACCAAAAAGGTTTTATGTCTAAAAATTCCTGTAATATTGTATCTATGTGAGTTTTACCAGAATCAGGTATTTTGGTAAGGTTTACAAATACAAAAATTAGGTTTTACTCACTATGACAGTATACTGCCACACTCAACATGACAGTTATTTAAACATAATTCCTAAACCATACATGATACATGGCTAATAATGCCTGGAGAAATGTAGCTTTGTGATTTTTACTAGAAAAAAATATTTTGTAAGGTTTGTAAAGACAAAAGTTAGTTTTTTTTTACTCAATATCATGGTATAACCGTCATACTAAATATGAAAGTTATATAAACATAATTCCAAAACCAAACTCCTAAACCAAACTTGCAATATGTCTTAAACTGCCTGTAATATTTAATCTATGTGAGTTTTACCAGAATCAGGTATTTTGGTAAGGTTTACAAATACAAAACTTGGGTTTTACTCATAATGACAGTATAACTGCAACATTTGATATGACAGTTATTTAAACATAACTCCTAAACCAAACATGATAAATGGCTAATAATGCCTGGAGAAATGTATCAGTGTGAGTTTTACTGGAAACAAATAATTTGTAAGGTTTATAAAGACACAAGTTAGTTTTTTTTATTTAATATGATGGTATAACTGTCATACTAAATATGAAAGTTATATAAATATAACTCCAAAACCAAACATACATTATGTCTAAAAATGCCTGTAATATTGAATCTATGTGAGTTTTACCAGAATCTGGTATTTTGGTAAGGTTTACAATTACAAAAATTAGGTTTTACCCATAATGACAGTATAACTGCCACATTGACTGCCACCAAACATACATTGTGTTTAAAAATGCTTATAATTTTGTATCCATGTGAGTTTTACTATAATCAGTTGTTTTTGTAAGGTTTACAAATACAAACTATTAGTTTTACTCATATGGACAGTATACTGACAAAATGGCCTTGAGGAATGTATATTTGTGAGTTTTACTGGAAAAATATTTTGGAAGGTTTGTAAAGACACAAGTTAGTTTTTTTTACACAATTTAACAGTTTAGCTCTCATACTATATATGAAAGTTATATGAACATAATTCCAAAACCAAATATGCAATCCGTCAAAAAATGCCTGTAATATTGAATATATGTGAGTTTTATCAGATTCAGGTATTTTGGTAAGGTTTACGAATACAAAAATTAGGTTTTACTCATAGATATAACTGCCACGCTCAATATGACAGTTAATTAAACATAACTCCTAAAACACAAATGCAAAATGACTAATAATGCTTAGAGAAATGTATAGTTGTGAATTTTACTGGAAAACAATATTTTGTAAGATTTGTAAAGATAAAAATTATTTTTTTTAAATTCAAAATAATGGTATAACTGTCATACTAAATATGAAAGTCATATAAACATAACTCCAAAACATGCTTTATGTCTAAAAATTCCTGGAATATTGTATCGGTGTGGGTTTTACCAACTTTAACCCTAACCCTAACCCTAACCCTAACCCCTAACCCTAACCCTAACCCTAACCACACATGCAAAATGGCTAATAATGCTTGGAAAAATTTATATTTGTGAGTTTTACTGGAAAAAAAAAATTGTAAGGTTTGTAAAGACACAAGTTATTTTTTTTATTCAATATGACATTATAACTGTCATACTAAATGTAAAAGTTATATAAACATAACTTCAAAACCAAACATGTATTATATCAAAAAATGCCTGTAATTTTGTATCCATGTGAGTTTTACTAGAATCAGTTGTTTTTGTAAGGTTTGCAAATACAAAATATTGGTTTTACTCACTATGACAGTATACTGCTGTCATATTGAGTAAAAAAAAAACTAACGTGTTTTTACAAACTTAAAAAAAAAAAAAATTTGCCAGAAAAAATCACAGAGATACATTTCTCCAGTTATTATTAGTCACTTTTAATGTGTGGTATAGGAGTTTTGTTTAAATAACTGTCAGATTGAATGTGACAGTATACTGTCATAGTGAGTAAAACCAATATTTTGTATTTGCAAAACTTACAAAAACAACTGATTCTAATAAAACTCACATGGATACATCGTTACAGGCAATTTTAGATATAATGCATGTTTGGTTTTTTAGTTATAATTATACAACTTTTACATTAAGTATGACAGTTATACTGTCATATTGAGTAAAACAAAACTAACTTGTGTCTTTACAAACCTTACAAAATATTGTTTTTCCATTAAAACTCACAAAGATTCCTTTCTCCAGGCATTATTAGCCATATAGCAAGTTTGGTTTAGGAGTTATGTTTAAATATTTGTCATTTTGAACGTGGCAGTTATACTGTCATTATGAGTAAAACTTAATTTTTTTATTTGTAAACCTTACCAAAATACCTAGTACTGGAAAGAAATATTTTGTAAGGTTTGTATAGACACAAGTTAGTTTCTTTTACTCAATATGACAGTATAACTGTCATACTAAATGTAAAAGTTATATAATTAAAACTCCAAAACCAAACATGCATTATGTCTAAAAATGCCTGTAATATTGTATCCATGTGAGTTTTAGTAGAATCAGTTGTTTTTGTAAGGTTTTGCAAATACAAAATATTGGTTTTACTCACTATGACAGTATACTGTTACATTCAATCTGACATAACTCCTAAACCACACATGCAAAATGACTAATAATGCCTGGAAAAATGTATCTCAGTGAATTTTACTGGAAAAAAAATATTTTGTAAGGTTTGTAAAAACACAAGTTAGTTTTTTCTACTCAATTTGACAATATAAATGTCATACTATATATGAAAGTTATATAAACTTAACTCCAAAACCAAACATGCAATCCATCTAAAAATGCCTGTAATATTGAGTCTCTGTGAGTTTTACCAGAATCAGGTATTTTGGTAAGGTTTACAAATACAAAAATTAGGTTTTACTCATAGACAGAATAACTCCCACATTCAAAATGACAGTTATTTAAACATAACTCCTAAACCAAACATGCTAAATGGCTAATTATGACTGGCGAAATGCATTTTTGTGAGTTTTACTGGAAAAAACATTTTTTTGTAAGGTTTGTAAAGACACAAGTTAGTTTTTATTACTCCATATGACAGTGTAACTCTCATACTAAATGTAAAATTTATATAAACATATCTCCAAAACCAAACATGCTTTATATCTAAAAATGCCTGTAATATTGAATCCATGTGAGTTTTACTAGAATAAGTTGTTTTTGTAAGGTTTGCAAATACAAAATATTGATTTTACTCATTATGACAGTATACTGTCACATTCAATCTGACAGTTATTTAAACATAACTCCTAAACCACACATGCAAAAATGCTAATAATGCCTAAAACAATGTATCCTTGTGAGATTTACTCGAACATATGCTTTTTTAAGGCTTGCAATTAAAAAAAGTAGTTTTTTTCTCAATATGACAGTGATGTTTTTAAAATCCTGATATAATGCAAAAAAAGCAACCAAATTGTTTTTCAACATAATTCCTAAACCAAACATGCATTATGTCTTAAAATGCCTATAATATTGTATCCAAGTGAGTTTTAGTAGAATAATTTGTTTTTGTAAGGTTTGCAAATACAACATTTTGGTTTTACTCACTATGACAGTATACTGTCACATTCAATATGACTGTTATTTAAACATACATTCTAAACCACAGATGCAAAATGGCTAATAATGCCTGGAGAAATGTATTTTTGTGAGTTTTACCGGAAAAAAAATATTTTGTAAGGTTTGTTTGGACACAATATAGTTTTTTTTACTCAATATGATGGTATAACTGTCTTACTAAATTTGAAAGTTATATAAACATAACTTCAAAACCAAACATGCAATCCGTCTAAAAATGCCTGTAATATTGAATCTATGTGAGTTTTACCAGAAACAGGTATTTTGGTAAGGTTTACAAATACAAAAATTAGGTTTTACTCATAATGACAGTATAACTGCAATGTTCAAAATGACAGTTATTTAAACATAACTCGTAAACCCAACATGCTAAATGGCTAATAATGACTGGAGAAATGCATCTTTGTGAGTTTTACTGAAAAACAACAACATTTTTGTAAGGTTTGTAAAGACACAAGTTAGTTGTTTTTTACTCCATATGACAGTATAATTGTCATACTAAATGTAAAATGTATATAAACAAAACTCCAAAACTAAACATGCATTATGTCTAAAAATGCCTGTAACATTGTATCCATGTGAGTTTTACTAGAATCATTTTTTTTTTAAGGTTTACAAATACAAAATATTGGTTTTACTCACTATGACAGTATGCTGTCACATTCAATCTGACAGTTATTTAAACATAGCTCCTAAACCACACACAGAAAATGACTAATAATGCCTGGAGAAATGTATCTTTGTGAGTTTTACAGAAAAAATAAAATATATTTTGTAAGGTTTGTAAAGACACAAGTTAGTTTTTTTTACTTAATATGACAGTATAACTGTCATACTAAATATGAAAGTTATATAAACATAACTCCAAAACCAAACATGCATTATGCCAAAAAATGCCTGTAATATTGTATCTATGTGAGTTTTACTACAATCAGGTATTTTGGTAAGGTTTACAAATACAAAAATAAGGTTTTACTCATAATGACAGTATAATTGCCACACTCAATATTACAGTTATTTAAATATAACTCCTAAACCACACATGCAAAATGGCTAATAATGCTTGGAAAAAATTGTTATTTTGTAAAGACAAGTTATTTTTTTTACTCAATATGACATTATAACTTTCATTCTGAATGTAAAAGTTATATAAACATAACTCCAAAACCAAACATGCATATTATCTAAAAAAAACTGTAATATTGTATCCATGTGAGTTTTACTAGAATCAGTCTTTTTTGTAAGGTTTGCAAATACAAAATATTGGTTTTACTCACTATGACAGTATACTGCTGTCATATTGAGTAAAAAAAACTTGTGTTATAACAAACCTTACAAAATATTTTTTTCCAGAAAAATTCACAGAGATACATTTCTCCAGGCATTATTAGTCATTTTGAATGTGTGGTTTAGGAGTTATGTTTAAATAACTGTCAGATCGAATGTGACAGTATACTGTCATAGTGAGTAAAACCTATTTTTTGTATTTGTAAACTTTACCAAAATACCTGATTCTGGTAAAACCCACATCGATACAATATTACAAGAATTTTTAGACATAAAGCATGTTTGGTTTTGGAGTCATGTTTATATAACTTTCATATTTAGTATGAAAGTTATACCATCATATTGAGTAAAAAACAAAAAATAATTTGTATCTTTACAAACCTTAAAAATATTTTTTTCCAGTAAAATTCACAAATATACCTCAAATATATATATAGTCATTTTGCATTTGTGTTTTAGGAGTTATGTTTAATTAACTGTCATATTGAGTGTGGCGGTTATACTGTCACTATGAGTAAAACCTAATTTTTGTTTTTGTAAACCTTACCAAAATACCTGATTCTGATAAAACTCACATGTATTCAATATTACAGGCATTTTTAAATGGATTGCATGTTTGGTTTTTGAGTTAGGTTTTGGAGTTATGTTTCTATAACTTTTTTATTTAGTTTGACAGTATACCGTCATATTGAGTAAAAAAACTTGTGTCTTTGTAAACCTTACAAAAGATCATTACTCTAGTAAAACTAACAAAGATACATTTCTCCAGGTTTAATAGCCATTTTCATGTGTCGTTTATGACTTATGTTTAAATAACTGTCATATTGAGTGTGGCACTTATAATGTCACTATCAGTAAAACCTATTTTTTTTATTTGTCAACCTTACCAAAATACCTCATTTTGGTAAAACTCACATATATTTAATACTACAGACATTTTTAGACGGATTGCAAGTTTGGTTTTGAGTCATGTTTATATATTTTCTGCATGTAGTATGACAGTTATACTGTCATATTGAGTAAAAAAAACTAACGTGTGTCTTTACAAACCTTACAAATTATTTTTCCTAGTAAAACTCACAAAGATACATTTCTCCAGGCATTATTAGCCATTTTGCATGTGTGGTTTAGGAGTTATGTTTACATAACTGTCAGATTGAATGTGACAGTATACTGTCATAGTGAGTAAAACCTAATTTTTGTATTTGTAAACCTTACCAAAATACCTGATTCTGGTAAAACTCACATGTATTCAATATTACAGGCATTTTTAAATGGATTGCATGTTTGGTTTTTGAGTTAGGTTTTGGAGTTATGTTTCTATAACTTTTTTATTTAGTTTGACAGTATACCGTCATATTGAGTAAAAAAACTTGTGTCTTTGTAAACCTTACAAAAGATCATTACTCTAGTAAAACTAACAAAGATACATTTCTCCAGGTTTAATAGCCATTTTCATGTGTCGTTTATGACTTATGTTTAAAAAACTGTCATATTGAGTGTGGCAGTTATACTGTCATTATGAGTAAAACCTAAATTTTGTATTTGTAAACCTTACCAAAATACCTGATTTTGGTAAAACTCACATAGATTCAATATTACAGGCATTTTTAGACGGATTGCAAGTTTGGTTTTAGAGTTATGTGTATATAACTTTCATATTTAGTATGACAGTTATACTGTCAAATTGAGTAAAAAATAACAAACTCGTAATTTTAAAAACCTCACAAAATATTTTTTTCCAATAAAATTCAGATAGATACATTTTTCTCGGCATTATTAGTCATTTTGCATGTGTGGTTTAGGAGTTATTTTTAAATAGCTGTCAGATTGAATGTGACAGTATACTGTCATAGTGAGTAAAACCAATATTTTGTATTTGAAAAACTTACAAAAACAACTGATTCTAGTAAAACTCACATTGATACAATATTACAGGCATTTTTAGACATAATGCATGTTTGGTTTTGGAGTTATGTTTATATATTTTTTACATTTAGTATTACAGTTATACTGTCATATTGAGTAAAAAAAACTAACTTGTGTCTTTATAAACCTTACAAAATGTTTTTCCTGTAAAACTCACAAAGATACATTTCTCCAAGCATTATTAGCCATTAACCATGTTTGGTTTAGAGTTATGTTTAAATAACTGTCATATTGAGTGTGGCAGATATACTGTCATTAGGAGTAAAACCTAATTTTGGTATTTGTAAAATTACCAAAATAACTGATTCTGATAAAACTCACATGGATAAAATATTACAGAATTTTTTAGACATAAAGCATGTTTCCATCATATTGTGTAAAAAAAACTAACTTGTGTCTATACAAACCTTACAAAATATTTTTTTTCCAGTAAAACTCACAAAAATACATTTCTCCAGTTATTATTAGCCATTTTGCATCGGTGGTTTAGAATTTGTGTTTAAATAACAGTCAGATTGAATGTGACAGTATACTGTCACATTCTAACTGCATTATTTGATATGACAGTTATTTAAACATAACTCCTAAACCAAACATGATAAATAGCTAATAATGCCTGGAAAAATGTATATAAACATAACTCCAAAACCAAACATGCCTCATGTCTAAAAATGCCTGTAATATTGTATCTATGTGAGTTTTACTAGAATCAGGTATTTTGTTAAGGTTTACATATACAAAAATTAGGTTTTAAATACCTGTCATGTTAAATGTGGCAGTTATATTGTCATTATGAGTAAAACCTATTTTTTGTATTTGTAAACCTTACCAAAATACCTGATTCTAGTAAAACTCACATAGATACAATATTACAGGAATTTTTAGAAATAAAACATGTTTGGTTTTGGAGTTATGTTTATATAACTTTCATATTTAGTATGACAGTTATACCATCATATTGAGTAAAAAAAACTAATTTGTGTCTTTACAAACCTTACAAAATTTTTGTTTTTCATTAAAATTCACAAAGATACATTTTTCCAGGCATTATTAGTCATTTTGCATTTGTTTTTTAGGAGTTATGTTTAAAAAAAACTGTCATATTGAGTGTGGCAGTTATACTGTCACTATGAGTAAAACCTAAATTTTGTATTCGTAAACCTTACCAAAATACCTGATTCTGATAAAACTCACATATATTCAATATTACAGGCATTTTTAGACGGATTGCATATTTGGTTTTGGAATTTTGTTTATATACCTTTCATATATAGTATGACAGCTATACTGTTAAATTGTGTAAAAAAAACAACTAACTTGTGTCTTTACAAACCTTACAAAATATGTTTTCCAGTGAAACTCACAAAGATACATTCCTCAAGGCATTATTAGCCATTTTGTCAGATTAAATGTGACAGTATACTGTCATTATGAATAAAACTAATATTTTATAATTGTAAACCTTACATACATACTTACTCACATAGATACAATACTAAAGGCATTTTTAGACATAATGCATGTTTGGTTTTGGAGTCATTTTGCATTTGTGTTTTAGGACTTATGTTTAATTAACTGTCATATTGAGTGTGGCAGTTATACTGTCACTATGAGTAAAACCTAATTTTTGTTTTTGTAAACCTTACCAAAATACCTGATTCTGATCAAACTCACATGTATTCAATATTACAGGCATTTTTAGACGGATTGCATATTTGGTTTTGGAGTTGTGTTTATATAACTTTCATATATAGTATGACAGCTATACTGTTAAATTGTGTGAAAAAATCCAACTAAATCGTATCTTTACAAACCTTACAAAATATTTTTTCCAGTAAAATTCACAAATATACATTCCTCAAGGCATTACTAGCCATTTTGTCAGATTAAATGTGACAGTATACTGTCATTATGAGTAAAACTAATATTTTGTATTTGTAAACCTTACAAAAACAACTGATTCTAGTAAAACTCACATGGATGCAAAATTATAGGCATTTTTAGACATCATGCATGTTTGGTGGCAGTCAATGTGGCAGTTATACTGTCATTATGAGTAAAACCTATTTTTTGTATATTTCAACATTACCAAAATACCTGATTCTGGTAAAACTCACATAGATACAATACTAAAGGCATTTTTAGACATAATGCATGTTTGGTTTTGGAGTTATGTTTGTATACATTTCTCCAGGCATTAATAGCCATTTAGCATGTTTGGTTCAGGAGTTATGTTTAAATAACTGTTATTTTGAATATGGCAGTTATACTGTCACTATGAAAAAAAACTAAATTTTGTATTTATAAACCTTACCAAAATACCTGATTCTGGTAAAACTCACATAGATACAATATTACAGGCATTTTTAGACATAATGCATGTTTGGTTTAGGAGTTATGTTTAAATAACTGTCATATCAATTAATGCAATTATACTGTCATTATGAGTAAAACCCAAGTTTTGTATTTGTAAACCTTACCAAAATACCTTATTTTGGTAAAACTCATATAGATTCAATATTACAGGCAGTTTAAGACGGATTGCAAGTTTGGTTTATGAGTTTGGTTTTGGATTTATGTTTATATTACTTTTATATTTAGTTTGACAGTTATACCATCATATTGAGTAAAAAAAAAAAAACATTTTTCTTTACAAACCTTACAAAATATTTTGTTTCTAGTAAAATTCACAAAGATACATTTTTCCAGGCATTATTAGCCATTTTGTTATTGTGGTTTAGGAGTTACAGTATGTTTAAATAACTGTCAGATTGAATGTGACAGTATACTGTCATAGTGAGTAAAACCTAATTTTTGTATTTGTAAACCTTACCAAAAATTCCTGATTCTGGTAAAAATCACATAGATACAATATTGCAGGCATTTTTAGACATAATGTATAATTGGTTTTGGAGTTATGTTTATACAACTTTTATATTTAGTATGACAGTTATACCATCATATTGAGTAAAAAAAACAACAACTTGTGTCTTTATAAACCTTACAAAAAAAAAATTCCCAGTAAAACTCACAAAGATACATTTCTCCAGGCATAATTAGCCATTTATCATGTTTGGTTTAGGAGTTATGTTTAAACAACTGTCATATTGAGTGTGGCAGTTATACTGTCATTATGAGTAAAACCTATTTTTTGTATTTTTAAACCTTACCAAAATACCTGATTCTGGTAAAACTCACATAGATACAATATTACAGGAATTTTTAGAAATAAAACATGTTTGGTTTTGGAGTTATGTTTATATAACTTTCATATTTAGTATGACAGTTATACCATCATATTGAGTAAAAAAAAACTAATTTGTGTCTTTACAAACCCTACAAATTTTTTTTTTTTCATTAAAGTTCACAAAGATACATTTTTCCAGGCATTATTAGTCATTTTGCATTTGTTTTTTAGGAGTTATGTTTAAAAAAACTGTCATATTGAGTGTGGCAGTTATACTGTCACTATGAGTAAAACCTAATTTTTGTATTCGTAAACCTTACCAAAATACCTGATTCTGATAAAACTCACATATATTCAATATTACAGGCATTATGAGACGGATTGCATATTTGGTTTTGGAATTTTGTTTATATAACTTTCATATATAGTATGACAGCTATACTGTTAAATTGTGTAAAAAAAACAACTAACTTGTGTCTTTACAAACCTTACGAAATATGTTTTCCAGTGAAACTCACAAAGATACATTCCTCAAGGCATTATTAGCCATTTTGTCAGATTAAATGTGACAGTATACTGTCAATATGAATAAAACTAATATTTTGTATTTGTAAACCTTACATACATACTTACTCACATAGATACAATACTAAAGGCATTTTTAGACATAATGAATGTTTGGTTTTGGAGTCATTTTGCATTTGTGTTTTAGGAGTTATGTTTAATTAACTGTCATATTGAGTGTGGCAGTTATACTGTCACTATGAGTAAAACCTAATTTTTGTTTTTGTAAACCTTACCAAAATACCTGATTCTGATCAAACTCACATGTATTCAATATTACAGGCATTTTTAGACGGATTGCATATTTGGTTTTGGAGTTGTGTTTATATAACTTTCATATATAGTATGACAGCTATACTGTTAAATTGTGTGAAAAAACCCAACTAAATCGTATCTTTACAAACCTTACAAAATATTTTTTTCCAGTCAAATTCACAAATATACATTCCTCAAGGCATTATTAGCCATTTTGTCAGATTAAATGTGACATTATACTGTCACTATGAGTAAAACTAATATTTTGTATTTGTAAACCTTACAAAAACAACTGATTCTAGTAAAACTCACATGGATACAAAATTATAGGCATTTTTAGACATCATGCATGTTTGGTGGCAGTCAATGTGGCAGTTATACTGTCATTATGAGTAAAACCTAATTTTTTTTATTTTTTATTTTTTATTTTTTATTTTATTTTATTATTTTTTTTTTTTTATGTCCTGTCCAGCTTCTCAGGCAAATCATATAGTTGATGTAGATGCCCATGTCGGCTGTTCAGATTTACTTTACAAAAGAGAAGTGTAGGATACTTCTCTTGTTGCCTTATTTGTATTTGACTTTATTAAATGTATTTATATTATCATTTAGTGCAGCCGGGCCGGAGCAGGAGGGGATAGAAAGAGAAAAAAAAAGAAGACAGAGGGGGAAATTGTGGGGACAAGAGGGGGATTAGACAGAGAGACAAAAACAACAACAGCAAACAACAACAACAACAACAATAGAGCAACATCAGCAAATATGACATGTACAAATATGATGGTAAAAGTAATAGCAAATAAGCAGTTAGCGAAAAATAAAAAATAATACAGAAATGACAATGAGCATTATTACACTACAAATGGATCAATACAAATACCAATAGAAATAGCGCTATTGATATTGAACAATACCAATAATTTACCTTTATTATCAACAATACAGTTGTTTAAATGCAACAATGCATATACGTAATGATAACTTGAGATACGAAAGAATGCAGAAAAATGGAGGGGGAGAAAGAGAAGCAACCTACATTAACCTTGTAGATTGTTATAGTCACAATAGGTTAAGCTTTGTCAGTGTGCCATGTGTTACACCCAGTTTACCCTAGGGCAACAACGTTAATATATGTTTGATGAAACGTGATTATGTGCATGAGTGTAAGTATGCATATGTACTTGTATATGTACAGAATGTGTATATGTGTTTGTACAATGAATGTATATGTACAGAATGTGTATATGTGTTTGTACAGTGAATGTATATGTACAGTATGTGTATGTGTATGTTTGTATATTGAATGTGCGTGTGGATGTACGAACATTAGGTAGGTAAATATGTACTGTATTTGTGTATGTATGTGGGAGCGTAGGTACCTATGTACGTATGTGAGCATATGTGAATTTGCATGTACAATACATTCGACTCCCAGAGTGCGTGGGAGCCAGAGCACGGCCCCATCACCCCCGAGAGCCCAACCCACAAACAGGAGGCGTGGTGCCCAGGGAACCAGGGACCACCACCCCCACGCAGCCAAGCCGGCCAGCGACAGGAACCCCAGAGCCCGACCCACCGTACCGCCCACAAGGGCCAGCAGCAGGCCGCAGACAGACGCACCCGGCAGAGGACAGGGCACGAGAAAAGCAGGGGACAGCCAGACCCCAAGCCAGCGAGAGACCACACCCCACACGGGCAGAAAGGCGAGACGCCCCGCCCGAGGGACCCAGAGACTCCCCGCAACCGGACGGGAAGACCGCCCCCGCCCCCGCCCCACCGGCAACCGGGCCCCCACGAGCCCACCCCCCACCCCCGGAGAGCGCGGCGAGGCCAGCCCCCGGCCACCCCACCCAAACCGGCCGCCGCAGGACCACCCAGGCACAGGGCCACGGGAACCACCCACCCCACCCGCAGGGACCCCAACGATGGAGATGGAACAACCAGCAACCGCCCCGCCGAGCCCCCCCCCCCGAGGGAGGGGAAAAATTAAAAAATAATATTAATAAAATATATTAAAAAATAAATAAATAAATAAATAAATTGAAACCTAATTTTTGTATATTTCAACATTACCAAAATACCTGATTCTGGTAAAACTCACATAGATACAATACTAAAGGCATTTTTAGACATAATGCATGTTTGGTTTTGGAGTTATGTTTGTATACATTTCTCCAGGCATTAATAGCCATTTAGCATGTTTGGTTCAGGAGTTATGTTTAAATAACTGTTATTTTGAATATGGCAGTTATACTGTCACTATGAAAAAAACCTAAATTTTGTATTTATAAACCTTACCAAAATACCTGATTCTGGAAAAACTCACATAGATACAATATTACAGGCATTTTTAGACATAATGCATGTTTGGTTTTGGAGTTATGTTTATATACATTTTTCCAGGCATTATTAGCCATTTATCATGTTTGGTTTAGGAGTTATGTTTAAATAACTGTCATATCAAATAATGCAGTTATACTGTCATTATGAGTAAAACCCAAGTTTTGTATTTGTAAACCTTACCAAAATACCTTATTCTGTTAAAACTCATATAGATTCAATATTACAGGCAGTTTAAGACGGATTGCAAGTTTGGTTTAGGAGTTTGGTTTTGGAATTATGTTTATATTACTTTTATATTTAGTTTGACAGTTATACCATCATATTGAATTAAAAAAAAAAAACGTTTTTCTTTACAAACCTTACAAAATATTTTTTTTCTAGTAAAATTCACAAAGATACATTTTTCCAGGCATTATTAGCCATTTTGTAATTGTGGTTTAGGAGTTACAGTATGTTTAAATAACTGTCAGATTGAATGTGACAGTATACTGTCATAGTGAGTAAAACCTAATTTTTGTATTTGTAAACCTTACCAAAAATACCTGATTCTGGTAAAAATCACATAGATACAATATTGCAGGCATTTTTAGACATAATGCATATTATTATGTTTATACAACTTTTATATATAGTATGACAGTTATACCATCATATTGAGTAAAAAAAAAAAAAAACTTGTGTCTTTATAAACCTTACAAAAAAAAATTCCCAGTAAAACTCACAAAGATACATTTCTCCAGGCATAATTAGCCATTTATCATGTTTGGTTTAGGAGTTATGTTTAAACAACTGTCATATTGAGTGTGGCAGTTATACTGTCATTATGAGTAAAACCTATTTTTTGTATTTGTAAACCTTACCAAAATACCTGATTCTGGTTAAACCCACATTGATACAATATTACATTTTTAGACATAAAGCATGTTTGGTTTTGGAGTTATGTTTATATAACTTTCATATTTAGTATGAAAGTTATACCATCATATTGAGTAAAAAACAAAAAATAATTTGTATATTTACAAACCTTACAAAATATTGTTTTCCAGTAAAATTCACAAATATACCTTTCTCTAGGCATTATTAGTCATTTTGCATTTGTGTTTTAGGAGTTATGTTTAATTTACTGTCATATTGAGTGTGGCAGTTATACTGTCAATATGAGTAAAACCTAATTTTTGTTTTTGTAAACCTTACCAAAATACCTGATTCTGATAAAACTCACATATATTCAATATTACAGGCATTTTTAGACGGATTGCATATTTGGTTTTGGAGTTGTGTTTATATAACTTTCATATATAGTATGACAGCTATACTGTTAAATTGTGTAAAAAAAACAACTAACTCGTGTCTTTACCAAAATACCTGATTCAGGTAAAACTCATATAGATTCAATATTAAAGACAGTTTAAGACGGATTGCAAGTTTGGTTTAGGAGTTTGTTTTTGGAATTATGTTTATATTAATTTTATATTTAGTTTGACAGTTATACCATCATATTCAGTAAAAAAAAATAACTTTTGTCTTTACAAACCTTACAAAATAGTTTTTTCTAGTAAAATTCACAAAGATACATTTCTCCAGGCATTATTAGCCATTTAGCATGTTTGGTTTAGGAGTTGTGTTTAAATAACTGTTATTTTGAATACGGCAGTTATACTGTCATTATGAGTAAAACCCAATTTTTGTATTTGTAAACCTTACCTCAATACCTGATTCTGGTAAAACTCACATAGATTCAATATTACAGGCATTTTTAGACGTATTGCAAGTTTGGTTTTGGAGTTATGTTTATTTAACTTTAATATTTAGTAAGACAGTTATACTGTCATATTAAGTAAAAAAAACTAACTTGTGTCTTTACAAACCTTATAAAAAAAAACTTTTTCCAGGAAAACTCACAAAGATACATTTCTCCAGGCATTATTAGCCATTTTGTATGTGTGGTTTAGGAGTTATGTTTAAATAACTGTCAGATTGAATGTAGTAGTATACTGTCATTATGAGTAAAACCTAATTTTTGTATTTGTAAACCTTACCAAAAATACCTGATTCTGGTAAAAATCACATAGATACAATATTGCAGGCATTTTTAGACATAATGCATGTTTGGTTTTGGAGTTATGTTTAAACAACTTTCATATTTAGTATGACAGTTATACAATTATATTGAGTAAAAAAAAATATCTTTTTGTCTTTATAAACCTTACTTCTTTTTTTTCTCCAGAAAACTCACAAAGATACATTTCTCCAGGTATAATTAGCCATTTATCATGGTTGGTTTAGGAGTTATGTTTAAATAACTGTCATATTGAGTGTGGCAGTTATACTGTCATTATGAGTAAAACCTATTTTTTGCACCACATCTATACAATATTACAGGAATTTTTAGACATAAAGCATGTTTGGTTTTGGAGTTATGTTTATATAACTTTCATATTTAGTATGAAAGTTATACCATCATATTGAGTAAAAAAACAAACTAATTTGTATCTTTACAAACCTTACAAAATATTGTTTTCCAGTAAAATTCACAAATATACCTTTCCTAGGCATTATTAGTCATTTTGCATTTGTGTTTTAGGAGTTATGTTTAAATAACTGTCATATTGAGTGTGGCAGTTATACTGTCACTATGAGTAAAACCTAATTTTTGTTTTTGTAAACCTTACCAAAATACCTGATTCTGATAAAATTCGCATATTGCATATTTGGTTTTGGAGTTGTGTTTATATAACTTTCATATATCGTATGACAGCTATACTGTAAAATTGTGTAAAAAAAAAAAAAACTAACTCGTGTCTTTACAAACATTACAAAATATTTTTTCCAGTAAAAATCACAAAGATACATTCCTCAAGGCATTATTAGCCATTTTGTCAGATTAAATGTGACAGTATACTGTCATAATGAGTAAAACTAATATGTTGTATTTGTAAACCTTACAAAAACAACTGATTCTAGTAAAACTCACATGTATACAAAATTACAGGCATTTTTAGACATAATGCATGTTTGGTTTTGGAGTTATGTTTATGTATCTTTTACATTTATTATGACAGTTATACAAACATATTGAATAAAAAAGCTTAACTTGTGTCTTTACAAACCTTACAAAATATTTTAATTTTCCAGTTAAACTCACAAAGATACCTTTCTCCAGGCAGTATTAGCCATTCAGCATGTTTAAATTAGGAGTTATGTTTAAATAACTGTAATTTTGAACGTGGCAGTTATACTGTCATTATGAGTAAAACCTACTTTTTTATTTGTAAACCTTACCAAAATACCTGATTCTGGTCAAACTCACATAGATTTAATATTACAGGCATTTTTAGACATAATGCATGTTTGGTTTTGGCGTTATGTTTATATAACTGTCATTTTGAATGTGGCAGTTATACTGTCATTATGAGTAAAAAAAACTAACTTTTGTCTTTACAAACCTTACAAAATATTTTTTTTTCCAGTTAAACTCACAAAGATACATTTCCCCAGGCATTATTAGCCATTTAACATGTTTGGTTTAGGAGTTATGTTTAAATAACTGTCATATTGAATGTGGCAGTTATACTGTCATTATGAGTAAAACCTATTTTTTGTATTTGTAAACCTTACCAAAAAACCTGTATCTGGTAAAACCCACATCGATACAATTTTACAGGAATTTTTAGACATGTATGTTTGGTTTTGGAGTTATGTTTATATAACTTTCATATTTAGTATGACAGTTATACCATCATATTGAGTAATAAAACACTAATTTGTATCTTTACAAACCTTACAAAATATTTTTTTCCAGTAAAATTCACAAATATACATTTCTCTAGGCATTATTAGTCATTTTGCATTTGTGTTTTAGGAGTTATGGTTAAATAACTGTCATACTGAGTGTGGCAGTTATACTGTCACTATGAGTAAAACTAAATTTTTTGATTTGTAGACCTTACCAAAATACCTGATTCTGATAAAACTTACATATAATAAATATTACAGACATTTTTAGACGGATTGCATGTTTGGTTTTGGAGTTATGTTTATAAAACTTTCATATATAGTATGACAGCTATACTGTAAAATTAAGTAAAAAAAACTAACGTGTGTCTTTACAAACCTTACAAAATATTTGTTCCAGTAAAATTCACAAAGATACATTCCTCTAGGCATTATTAGCCATTTTGTCAGATTGATTGTGACAGTATACTCTCATTATGAGAAAAACTAATATTTTGTATTTGTAAACCTTACAAAAACAACTGATTCTAGTAAAACTCACGTAGATACAAAATTATAGGAATTTTTTAGACATAATGCATGTTTGGTTTTGGAGTAATGTTTAAATAGTCGTCATATTGAATGTGGCAGTATACTGTCATTATGAGTAAAACCTAATGTTTGTATTTGTCAACCTTACCAAAATACCTGATTCTGGTAAAACTCAAAAAGATACAGTATTACAGGCATTTTTAGACAAAATGCATTTAGGTTTTGGAGTTATGTTTATATAACTTTCATATTTAGTATGACAGTTATATCATCATATTAAATAAAACAAATAACTTGTGTCTTTATAAACCTTACACATTATTTTTTTCCCAGTAAAACTCACAAACTTACATTTCTCCAGGCATTATTAGTCATTTATCATGTTTGGTTTAGGAGTCATTTTTAAATAACTGTCATATCAAAAGTTGCAGTTATACTGTCATTATGAGTAAAACCCAAGTTTTGTATTTGTAAACCTTACCAAAATACCTGATTCTGTCAAAACTCACATAGATTAAATATTACAGGCAGTTTAAGACAGACTGCAAGTTTGGTTTAGGAGTTTGGATTTGGAATTATGTTTATCTAACTTTCATATATAGTATGACAGTTATACCATCATATTGAGTAAATAAACAACTAACTTTTGTCTTTACAAACCTTACAAAAAAAAATTTTTCTAGTAAAACTCACAAAGATTCATTTCTCCAGGCATTATTAGCCATTTAGCTTATTTGGTTTAGGAGCTATGTTTAAATAACTGTTATTTTGAATATGGCAGTTATACTGTCATTAAGAGTAAAACCCAATTTTTGTATTTGTAAACTTTACCAAAATAACTGATTCTGGTAAAACTCACATATATTCAATATTACAGGCATTTTTAGACGGATTGCAAGTTTGGTTTTGGTGTTATGTTTATTCAACTTTCATATTTAGTATGACAGTTATACTGTCATATTGAGTAAAAAAAAAGCTAACTTGTGTCTTTACAAACCTTACAAACTATTTTTTTCCTGTAAAACTTACAAAGATACATTTCTCCAGGCATTATTTGACATTTTACTTGCATGATTTAGGAGTTATGTTTAAAAAACAGTCAGATTGAATGTGACAGTATACTTCCATAGTAGTTTTTTACTCAATATGCCAGTAATGTTCTTAAAATCCTGAGATAATGCAAAAAAAGCAATAAAAATGTTTTTCAACATAATTCCTACACCAAACATGTCTAATAATGCTTGAAGACATGTATCTTTGTTAGTTTTACTAGAAAATGTATCTTTTGTAAGTTTTACAAAGACTCAAGCTAGTTTTTTTTAATACAATATGACAGTATAACTGTCATACCAAATATGAAAGTTATATAAACATAACTCCAAAACGGAACATGTATTATGTCTAAAAATGCCTAAATATTGTATCTATGTGAGTTTTACAAGAATCAGTTAATTTGGTAAGGTGTACAATTACATAAATTAGGGGTTTACTCATAATGACAGTTAACTGCTACATTCAATTTGACTGTTATTTAAACATAACTCCCTAACCACACATGCAAAATAGGTTATTAAAGCCTAAAACAATGCATGCTTGTGAGTGTTACTCGAAACATATGCTATTTTAAGGTTTGCAAACACAAAAAGTAGTTTTTTACTCATTATGACAGTAATGTTCTTAAAATCCTGAGATAGTGCGAAATAAGCAATAAAAATGTTTTTCAACAATATTCCTACACCAAACATGCAACATGTCTAATAATGCCTGAAGACATGTATCTTTTTTAGTTTTACTAGAAAAATTATCTTTTGTAAGTTTTGCAAAGAGGCAAATAAGTTTTTTTAATTCAATATGACAGTATAACTGTCATACCAAATATGAAAGTTATATAACCATAACTCCAAAACTGAACATGCATTGTGTCTAAAATTGCCTGTAATATTGTATCTATGTAAGTTTCACCAGAATCAGTTAATTTGGTAAGGTGTACAATTATATAAATTAAGGGTTTACTCATAATGACAGATATCTGCTACATTCAATTTGACAGTTATTTAAACATAACTTCTAACCACACATGCAAAATAGGCTAATAAAGCCTAAAACAATGCATCCTTGTAAGTTTTACTCGAAACATTTGCTATTTTAAGGCTTGCAAACACAAAAAGTAGTTTTTTACTCATTATGACAGTAATGTTCTTAAAATCCTGAGATAATGCGAAATAAGCAATAAAAATGTTTTTCAACTTAATTCCTACACCAAACATGCAACATGTCTAATAATGCCTGAAGACATGAATCTTTGTTAGTTTTACTAGAAAAATTATCTTTTGTAAGTTTTGCAAAAAGGCAAGTTAGTTTTTTTAATTCAATATGACAGTATAACTGTCAAACCAAATATGAAATATATATAAACATAACTCCAAAATTGAACATGCATTAATGTCTAAAAATGCCTAAAATATTGTATCTATGTGAGTTTCACAAGAATCTGGTAATTTGGTAAGGTTTACAAATACAAAAATTGTTTTTTTTTCATAATGACTGTTTAACTGCTACATTCAATTTGACTGTTATTTAAACATAACTCCCTAACCACACATGCAAAATAGGTTAATTAAGCCTAAAACAATGCATCCATGTGAGTTTTTCTCGAAACATATGCTATTTTAAGGCTTGCAAACACAAAAAGTAGTTTTTTACTCATTATGACAGTAATGTTCTTAAAATAATGAGATAATGCGAAATAAGCAATAAAAATGTTTTTCAACATGATTCCTACACCAAACATGCAAGCTGTCTAATAATGCGTGAAGATATGTATCTTTGTTAGTTTTACTAGAAAAATTATCTTTTGTAAGTTTTGCAAAGAGGCAAGTTAAGTTTTTTTAATTCAATATGAAAGTATAACTGTCATACCAAATATGAAAGTTATATAAACATAACTCCAAAACTAAACATGCATTTTGTCTAAAAATGCCTAAAATATTGAATCTATTTGAGTTTTACAAGAATCAGGTAATTTGGTAAGGTGTACAATTACAAAAATTAGGGGTTTACTCATAATGACAGATAACTGCTACATTCAATTTGACAGTTATTTAAACATAACTTCTAACCACACATGCAAAATAGGCTAATAAAGCCTAAAACAATGCATCCATGTGAGTTTTACCGAAACATATACTATTTTAAGGCTTGCAAACACAAAAAGTAGTTTTTTACTCATTATGACAGTAATGTTCTTAAAATCCTGAGATAATGCGAAATAAGCAATAAAAATGTTTTTTCAAAATAATTCCTACACCAAACCTGCAACATGTCTAATAATGCGTGAACATATGTATCTTTGTTAGTTTTACTAGAAAACATATCTTTTGTAAGTTTTGCAAAGAGGCAAGTTAGTTTTTTTAATTCAATATAACATTATAACTGTCATACCAAATATGAAATATATATAAACATAACTCCAAATTTGAACAAGTGTTATGTCTAAAAATGCCTATAATATTGTATCTATGTGAGTTTTACCAGAATCAGGTAATTTGGTAAGGTTTACAAATACAAAATTTGGGTTTTTCTCATTATGACATTATAACTGCTATATTCAATTTGACAGTTATTTTAACATAACTTCCTAACCACACATGCAAATAGGCTAATAAAGCCTAAAACGATGCATCCTTGTGAGTTTTACTCTAAACATATGCTATTTGAAGGCTTGCAAACACAAAAAGAAGTTTTTTACTCATTATGACAGTAATGTTCTTAAAATCCTGAGATAATGCGAAATAAGCAATAAAAATGTTTTTCATCATAATTCCTACACCAAACATGCAACATGTCTAATAATGCCTGGATACATGTATCTTTGTTAGTTATACTAGAAAAAATATCTTTTGTAAGTTTTACAAAGACTCAAGTTAGTTTTTTTTAATACAATATGACAGTATAACTGACGTACCAAATATGAAAGTTATATAAACATAACTCCAAAACTGAACATGCATTGTGTCTAAAATTGCCTGTAATATTGTATCTATGTGAGTTTCACCAGAATCAGGTAATTTGGTAGGGTTTCCAAATACAAAATTTGTTTTTTTTTCATAATGACAGTATAACTGCTACATTCAATTAAACTGTTATTTAAACATAACTTCCTAATCACACATGCAAATAGGTTAATAAAGCCTAAAACAATGTATCCTTGTGAGTTTTACTGGAAACATTTGCTATTTAAAGGCTTGCAAACACAAAAAGTATTTTTTACTCTTTATGACAGTAATGTTCTTAAAATCCTGAGATAATGCGAAATAAGCAATAAAAATGTTTTTCAACATAATTCCTACACCAAACATGCAACATGTCTAATAATGCCTGAAGAAATGTATCTTAGTTAGTTTTACTACAAAATTATCTTTTGTAGGTTTTGCAAAGAGGCAAGTTAGTTTTTTTAATTCAATATGAAAGTATAACTGTCATACCAAATATGAAAGTTATATAAACATAACTCCAAAACTAAACATGCATTATGTCTAAAAATGCCTAAAATATTGTATCTATGTGAATTTTACAAGAATCAGTCAATATGGTAAGGTGTACAATTACATAAATTAGGGGTTTACTCATAATGACAGATAACTGCTACATTCAATTTGACAGTTATTTAAACATAACTTCTAACCACACATGCAAAATAGGCTAATAAAGCCTAAAACAATGCATCCATGTGAGTTTTACCGAAACATATACTATTTAAAGGCTTGCAAACACAAAAAGTAGTTTTTTACTCATTATGACAGTAATGTTCTTAAAATCCTGAGATAATGCGAAATAAGCAATAAAAATGTTTTTTCAAAATAATTCCTACACCAAACCTGCAACATGTCTAATAATGCATGAACATATGTATCTTTGTTAGTTTTACTAGAAAACATATCTTTTGTAAGTTTTGCAAAGAGGCAAGTTAGTTTTTTTAATTCAATATAACATTATAACTGTCATACCAAATATGAAATATATATAAACATAACTCCAAATTTGAACAAGTATTATGTCTAAAAATGCCTATAATATTGTATCTATGTGAGTTTTACCAGAATCAGGTAATTTGGTAAGGTTTACAAATACAAAATTTGGGTTTTTCTCATTATGACATTATAACTGCTATATTCAATTTGACAGTTATTTTAACATAACTTCCTAACCACACATGCAAATAGGCTAATAAAGCCTAAAACAATGCATCCTTGTGAGTTTTACTCTAAACATATGCTATTTGAAGGCTTGCAAACACAAAAAGAAGTTTTTTACTCATTATGACAGTAATGTTCTTAAAATCCTGAGATAATGCGAAATAAGCAATAAAAATGTTTTTCATCATAATTCCTACACCAAACATGCAACATGTCTAATAATGCCTGGATACATGTATCTTTGTTAGTTATACTAGAAAAAATATCTTTTGTAAGTTTTACAAAGACTCAAGTTAGTTTTTTTAATACAATATGACAGTATAACTGACATACCAAATATGAAAGTTGTATAAACATAACTCCAAAACTGAACATGCATTGTGTCTAAAATTGCCTGTAATATTGTATCTATGTGAGTTTCACCAGAATCAGGTAATTTGGTAGGGTTTCCAAATACAAAATTTGTTTTTTTTTCATAATGACAGTATAACTGCTACATTCAATTAAACTGTTATTTAAACATAACTTCCTAATCACACATGCAAATAGGTTAATAAAGCCTAAAACAATGTATCCTTGTGAGTTTTACTGGAAACATTTGCTATTTAAAGGCTTGCAAACACAAAAAGTATTTTTTACTCTTTATGACAGTAATGTTCTTAAAATCCTGAGATAATGCGAAATAAGCAATAAAAATGTTTTTCAACATAATTCCTACACCAAACATGCAACATGTCTAATAATGCCTGAAGAAATGTATCTTAGTTAGTTTTACTACAAAATTATCTTTTGTAGGTTTTGCAAAGAGGCAAGTTAGTTTTTTTAATTCAATATGAAAGTATAACTGTCATACCAAATATGAAAGTTATATAAACATAACTCCAAAACTAAACATGCATTATGTCTAAAAATGCCTAAAATATTGTATCTATGTGAATTTTACAAGAATCAGTCAATATGGTAAGGTGTACAATTACATAAATTAGGGGTTTACTCATAATGACAGATAACTGCTACATTCAATTTGACAGTTATTTAAACATAACTTCTAACCACACATGCAAAAGAGGCTAATAAAGCCTAAAACAATGCATCCATGTGAGTTTTACCGAAACATATACTATTTTAAGGCTTGCAAACACAAAAAGTAGTTTTTTACTCATTATGACAGTAATGTTCTTAAAATCCTGAGATAATGCGAAATAAGCAATAAAAATGTTTTTTCAAAATAATTCCTACACCAAACCTGCAACATGTCTAATAATGCATGAACATATGTATCTTTGTTAGTTTTACTAGAAAACATATCTTTTGTAAGTTTTGCAAAGAGGCAAGTTAGTTTTTTTAATTCAATATAACATTATAACTGTCATACCAAATATGAAATATATATAAACATAACTCCAAATTTGAACAAGTATTATGTCTAAAAATGCCTATAATATTGTATCTATGTGAGTTTTACCAGAATCAGGTAATTTGGTAAGGTTTACAAATACAAAATTTGGGTTTTTCTCATTATGACATTATAACTGCTATATTCAATTTGACAGTTATTTTAACATAACTTCCTAACCACACATGCAAATAGGCTAATAAAGCCTAAAACAATGCATCCTTGTGAGTTTTACTCTAAACATATGCTATTTGAAGGCTTGCAAACACAAAAAGAAGTTTTTTACTCATTATGACAGTAATGTTCTTAAAATCCTGAGATAATGCGAAATAAGCAATAAAAATGTTTTTCATCATAATTCCTACACCAAACATGCAACATGTCTAATAATGCCTGGATACATGTATCTTTGTTAGTTATACTAGAAAAAATATCTTTTGTAAGTTTTACAAAGACTCAAGTTAGTTTTTTTAATACAATATGACAGTATAACTGACATACCAAATATGAAAGTTATATAAACATAACTCCAAAACTGAACATGCATTGTGTCTAAAATTGCCTGTAATATTGTATCTATGTGAGTTTCACCAGAATCAGGTAATTTGGTAGGGTTTCCAAATACAAAATTTGTTTTTTTTTCATAATGACAGTATAACTGCTACATTCAATTAAACTGTTATTTAAACATAACTTCCTAATCACACATGCAAATAGGTTAATAAAGCCTAAAACAATGTATCCTTGTGAGTTTTACTGGAAACATTTGCTATTTAAAGGCTTGCAAACACAAAAAGTATTTTTTACTCTTTATGACAGTAATGTTCTTAAAATCCTGAGATAATGCAAAATAAGCAATAAAAATGTTTTTCAACATAATTCCTACACCAAACATGCAACATGTCTAATAATGCCTGAAGAAATGTATCTTTGTTAGTTTTACTACAAAATTATCTTTTGTAGGTTTTGCAAAGAGGCAAGTTAGTTTTTTTAATTCAATATGAAAGTATAACTGTCATACCAAATATGAAAGTTATATAAACATAACTCCAAAACTAAACATGCATTATGTCTAAAAATGCCTAAAATATTGTATCTATGTGAATTTTACAAGAATCAGTCAATATGGTAAGGTGTACAATTACATAAATTAGGGGTTTACTCATAATGACAGATAACTGCTACCGTACATTCAATTTGACAGTTATTTAAACATAACTTCCTAACCACACATGCAAAATAGGCTAATAAAGCCTAAAACAATGCATCCATGTGAGTTTTACTCGAAACATATGCTATTTTAAGGCTTGCAAACACAAAAAGTAGTTTTTTACTCACGACAGTAATGTTCTCAAAATCCTGAGATAATGCGAAATAAGCAATAAAAAAGTTTTTCATCATAATTCCTACACCAAACATGTCTTATAATGTCTGGATACAAGTATATTTGTCAGTTATACTAGAAAAATTATCTTTTGTAAGTTTTACAAAGACTCAAGTTAGTTTATTTCATACAATATGACAGTATAGCTGTCATACCAAATATGAAAGTTATATAAACATAACTCCAAAACTGAACATGCATTATGTCTAAAAATGCCTGTAATGTTGTATCTATGTGAGTTTTACCAGAATCAGGTAATTTTGTAAGGTTTGCAAATACAAAAATTGTTTGTTTTTTTATGACAGTATACCTGTTACATTCAATTTGACTGTTATTTAAGCTTAACTTCCAAATCACACATGCAAATAGGTTAAAAAAGCCTAAAACAATGCATCCTTGTGAGTTTTACTCGAAACATTTGCTATTTTAAGGCTTGCAATTACAAAAAGTACTTTTTTTATTCATTATGACAGTAATGTTCTTAAAATCCTGAGATAATGCGAAATAAGCAATAAAAATGTTTTTCAACATAATTCCTACACCAAACATGCAACATGTCTAATAATGCCTGAAGACATGTATCTTTGTAAGTTTTACTAGAAAATTATCTTTTGTAAGTTTTGCAAAAAGGGAAATTAGTTTTTTTAATTCAATGACATTATAACTGTCGTACCAAATATGAAAGTTATATAAACATAACTCCAAAACTGAACATGCATTATGTCTAAAAATGCCTAAAATAATGTATCTATGTGAGTTTTACAAGAATCAGTTAATTTGGTTAGGTGTACAATTACATAAATTAGGGGTTTACTCATAATGACAGATAACTGCTACATTCAATTTGACAGTTATTTAAACATAATTTCCTAACCACACATACAAAATAGGCTAATAAAGCCTAAAACAATGTATCCTTGTGAGTTTTACTCGAAACACTTGCTATTTTAAGGCTTGCAAACACAAAAAGTAGTTTTTTACTCATTATGACAGTAATAAATGGCTAATTATGCCTTGAGAAATTTATCTTTGTGAGTTTTACTGGGAACATTTTTTTTTGTAAGGTTTATAAAGACACAAGTTTTTTTTTTTTTTACTCAATATGATGGTATAACTGTCATACTAAATATAACAGTTGTATAAACATAACTCCAAAACCAAACATGCATTATGTCTAAAAATGCCTGCAATATTGTATCTTTGTGATTTTTTACCAGAATCAGGTATTTTTGGTAAGGTTTACAAATACAAAAATTTGGTTTTACTCACTATGACAGTATACTGTCACATTCAATCTGACAGTTATTTAAACATACTGTAACTCATAAACCACAATTACAAAATGGCTAATAATGCCTGTAAAAATGTATCTTTGTGAGTTTTCCTGGAAAACATTTTTTTTTATAAGGTTTGTAAAGAAACAAGTTAGTTGTTTCACTTAATATGACAGTATAACTGTCATACTAAATATGAAAGTTAAATAAACATAACTCCAAAACCAAACTTGCAATACGTCTAAAAATGCCTGTAATATTGAATCTATGTGAGTTTTACCAGAATCAGGTATTTTGGTAAGGTTTACAAATACAAAAATTTGGTTTTACTCATAATGACAGTATAACTGCGATATTCAAAATAACAGTTATTTAAACATAACTCCTAAACCAAACAAGCTAAATGGCTAATAATGCCTGGAGAAATGTATCTTTGTGAGTTTTACTAGAAAAAAATATTTTGTAAGGTTTGTAAAGAAAAACGTTTTTTTTTTTTACTCAATGTGATGGTATAACTGTCAAACTAAATATAAAAGTAATATAAACATAATTCGAAAACCAAACTCCTAAACCAAACTTGCAATCCGTCTTAAACTACCTGTAATATTGAATCTATATGAGTTTTACCAGAATCAGGTATTTTGATAAGGTTTACAAATACAGAACTTGGGTTTTACTCATAATGACAGTATAACTGCATTATTTGATATGACAGTTATTTAAACATAACTCCTTAACCATCCATCCATCCATCCATCTTCTTCCGCTTATCCGAGGTCGGGTCGCGGGGGCAGCAGCCTAAGCAGGGAAGCCCAGATTTCCCTCTCCCCAGCCACTTCGTCCAGCTCTTCCTGTGGGACCCCGAGGCGTTCCCAGCCCAGCCGGGAGACATAGTCTTCCCAACGTGTCCTGGGTCTTCCCCGCGGCCTCCTACCGGTCGGACGTGCCCTAAACACCTCCCTAGGGAGGCGTTCGGGTGGCATCCTGACCAGATGCCCGAACCACCTCATCTGGCTCCTCTCGATGTGGAGGAGCAGCGGCTTTACTTTGAGCTCCTCCCGGATGACAGAGCTTCTCACACTATCTCTAAGGGAGAGCCCCGCCACCCGGCGGATGAAACTCATTTCGGCCGCTTGTACCCGTGATCTTGTCCTTTCGGTCATAACCCAAAGCTCATGACCATAGGTGAGGATGGGAACGTAGATCGACCGGTAAATTGAGAGCTTTGCCTTCCGGCTCAGCTCCTTCTTCACCACAACGGATCGATACAGCGTCCGCATTACTGAAGACGCCGCACCGATCCGCCTGTCGATCTCACGATCCACTCTTCCCTCACTCGTGAACAAGACTCCGAGGTACTTGAACTCCTCAACTTGGGGCAAGATCTCCTCCCCAACCCGGAGATGGCACTCCACCCTTTTCCGGGCGAGAACCATGGACTCGGACTTGGAGGTGCTGATTCTCATCCCAGTCGCTTCACACTCGGCTGCGAACCGATCCAGTGAGAGCTGAAGATCCTGGCCAGATGAAGCCATCAGGACCACATCATCTGCAAAAAGCAGAGACCTAATCCTGCAGCCACCAAACCAAATCCCCTCAACGCCTTGACTGCGCCTAGAAATTCTGTCCATAAAAGTTATGAACAGAATGGGTGACAAAGGGCAGCCTTGGCGGAGTCCAACCCTCACTGGAAACGTGTCCGACTTACTGCCGGCAATGCGGACCAAGCTCTGGCACTGAGCATACAGGGAGCGGACTGCCACAATCAGACAGTCCGATACCCCATACTCTCTGAGCACTCCCCACAGGACTTCCTGAGGGACACGGTCGAATGCCTTCTCCAAGTCCACAAAACACATGTAGACTGGTTGGGCAAACTCCCATGCACCCTCAAGGACCCTGCCGAGAGTATAGAGCTGGTCCACAGTTCCACGACCAGGACGAAAACCACACTGTTCCTCCTGAATCCGAGGTTCGACTATCCGGCGTAGCCTCCTCTCCAGTACACTTGAATAGACCTTACCGGGAAGGCTGAGGAGTGTGATCCCACGATAGTTAGAACACACCCTCCGGTTCCCCTTCTTAAAGAGAGGAACCACCACCCCGGTCTGCCAATCCAGAGGTACCGCCCCCGATGTCCACGCGATGCTGCAGAGTCTTGTCAACCAAGACAGCCCCACAGCATCCAGAGCCTTAAGGAACTCCGGGCGGATCTCATCTACCCCTGGGGCCTTGCCACCGAGGAGCTTTTCAACTACCTCAGCAACCTCAGCCCCAGAAATAGGAGAGCCCACCACAGACTCCCCAGGCACTGCTTCCTCATAGGAAGACGTGTTGGTGGGATTGAGGAGGTCTTCGAAGTATTCCCTCCACCGATCCACAACATCTGCAGTCGAGGTCAGCAGAACACCATCCTCACCATACACGGTGTTGATAGTGCACTGCTTCCCCTTCCTGAGGCGGCGGATGGTGGTCCAGAATTGCTTCGAAGCCGTCCGGAAGTCGTTTTCCATGGTTTCCCCGAACTCCTCCCATGTCCGAGTTTTTGCCTCTGTGACCGCTGAAGCCGCACACCGCTTGGCCTGTCGGTACCTGTCCGCTGCCTCAGGAGTCCTATGAGCCAAAAGAACCCGATAGGACTCCTTCTTCAGCTTGACGGCATCCCTCACCGCCGGTGTCCACCAACGGGTTCTAGGATTACCGCCACGACAAGCACCAACTACCTTGTGGCCACAGCTCCAATCAGCCGCCTCGACAATAGAGGCGCGGAACATGGTCCATTCAGACTCAATGTCCAGCACCTCCCTCGTGACATGTTCAAAGTTCTTCCGGTGGTGGGAATTGAAACTCACTCTGACAGGAGACTCTGCCAGACGTTACCAGGAAACCCTCACATTGCGTTTGGGCCTGCCAGGTCTGTCCGGCATCCTCCCCAACCATCGCAGCCAACTCAACACCAGGTGGTGATCGGTAGAAAGCTCCGCCCCTCTCTTCACCCGAGTGTCCAAAACATGAGGCCGCAAATCCGATGACACAACTACAAAGTCGATCATGGAACTGCGGCCTAGGGTGTCCTGGTGCCAAGTGCACATATGGACACCCTTATGTTTGAACATGGTGTTCGTTATGGACAATCTGTGTCGGGCACAAAAGTCCAATAACAAAACACCGCTCGGGTTCAGATCCGGGAAGCCATTCTTCCCAATCACGCCTCTCCAGGTTTCACTGTCGTTGCCAACATGAGCATTGAAGTCCCCCAGTAGAACGAGGGAATCACCCGGGGGAGCACTCTCAAGTACTCACTCAAGTGAATCCAAAAAGGGTGGGTACTCTGATCTGCGGTTTGGCGCGTAAGCGCAAACCACAGTCAGGACCCGTTCCCCCACCCGAAGGCGGAGGGAAGCTACCCTCTCGTCCACCGGGTTGAACTCCAACGTACAGGCTCTGAGCCGGGGGGAAACAAGAATTGCCACCCCAGCCTGTCGCCTCTCACTGCCGGCAACGCCAGAGTGGAAGAGAGTCCAGCCCCTCTCGAGAGAACTGGTTCCAGAGCCCTTGCTGTGCGTCGAAGTGAGTCCGACTATATCTAGCCGGAACTTCTCCACCTCGCGCACTAGCTCAGGCTCCTTCCCCCCCAGCGAGGTGACGTTCCACGTCCCAAGAGCTAGCTTCTGTAGCCGAGGATCGGACCGCCAAGTGCCCTGCCTTCGGCTGCCGCCCAGCTCACATCGCACCCGACCTCTATGACCCCTGCTATGGGTGGTGAGCCCATTGGAGGGGGGACCCATGTTGCCTCTTCGGGCTGTGCTCTTCGGGGACAGGCGCTCGCCATCGTGCTCCAGAGGGGGGCCCCGATGACCCGCGTCCGGGCGAGGGAAATCTGGGTCCTTGGTTTTTATATTTCATGGAGGTCTTCGAGCTGCTCTTTGTCTGATCCCTCACCTAGGACCAGTTTGTCTTGGGAGACCCTACCAGGGGGCATAAAGCCCCCGGACAACATAGCTCCTAGGATCATTGGGACACGCAAACTCCTCTACCACATTAAGGTGGCAGCTCAGAGAGCCAAACCAAACATGATAAATGGCTAATAATGCCTGGAAAAATGTATACAAACATAAGTCCAAAACCAAACATGCATTATGTCTAAAAATGCCTTTAGTATTGTATCTATGTGAGTTTTACCAGAATCAGGTATTTTGGTAAGGTTTACATATACACAAATGTGGTTTTACTCATAATGACAGTAAAACTGCCACATTTAATATGACAGTTATGTAAACATAACTCCTATACCACACATGCAAAATGGTTAATAATGCCTGGAGAAATGTATCTTTGTGATTTTTACGAGAAAAAAATATTTTGTAAGGTTTGTAAAGACAAAAGTTAGTTTTTTTTTATTCAATATGATGGTATAACTGTTATACTAAATATGAAAGTTATATAAACATAATTCCAAAAACAAACTCTTAAACCAAACTTGCAATCCGTCTTAAACTGCCTGTAATATTGAATCTATGTGAGTTTTACCAGAATAGGGTATTTTGGTAAGGTTTACAAATACAAAACCTGGGTTTTACTCATAATGACAGTATAACTGCAACATTTGATATGACAGTTATTTAAACATAACTCCTAATCCAAACATGATAAATGGCTAATAATGCCTGGAGAAATGTATCATTGTGAGTTTTACTGGAAACAAATAATTTGTAAGGTTTATAAAGACACAAGTTAGTTTTTTTAATTTAATATGATGGTATAACTGTCATACTAAATATGAAAGTTATATAAACATAACTCCAAAACCAAACATGCATTATGTCTAAAAATGCCTGTAATATTGTATCTATGTGAGTTTTACCAGAATCAGGTATTTTGGTAAGGTTGAAAAATACAAAAATTAGGTTTTACTCATAATGACAGTATAACTGCCACATTGACTGCCACCAAACATGCATTATGTCTAAAAATGCTTATAATTTTGTATCCATGTGAGTTTTACTAGAATCAGTTGTTTGTGTAAGGTTTACAAATGCAAAATATTAGTTTTACTCATAATGACAGTATACTGTCACAATTAATCTGACAAAATGGCTAATAATGCTTTGAGGAATGTATCTTTGTGAGTTTTACTGAAAAAAATACCTGCTACACCCTAGTAGCAGGTATTTAAATTGTGTAAATAATTGTGTAGTTTTACACAATTTAACAATATAGCTGTCATACTATATATGAAAGTTATATAAACATAATTCCAAAACCAAATATGCAATCTGTCTAAAAATGCCTGTAATATTGAATATGTGTGAGTTTTATCAGAATCAGGTATTTTGGTAAGGTTTACGAATACAAAAATTAGGTTTTATTCATAGTGACAGTATAACTGCCACACTCAATATGACAGTTAATTAAACATAACTCCTAAAACACAAATGCAAAATGACTACTAATGCCTAGAGAAATGTATATTTGTGAATTTTACTGGAAAACAATATTTTGTTTGTAAAGATACAAATTATTTTTTTTTTACTCAATATGTTGGTATAACTGTCATACTAAATATGAAAGTTATATAAACATAACTCCAAAACCAAACATGTTTTATGTCTAAAAAATTCCTGTAATATTGTATCGATGTGGGTTTTACCAGAATAAGGTATTTTGGTAGGTTTACAAATACAAAAAATAGGTTTTACTCATAATGACAGTATACTGTCACATGCAATCTGACAGTTATTTAAACATAACTCCTAAACCAAACATGATAATAGCTAATAAAGCCTGGAAAAATGTATATAAACATAACTCCAAAACCAAACATGCATTATGTCTAAAAATGCCTGGAATATTGTATCCATGTGATTTTTACCATTTTTGGTAAGGTTTACAAATACAAAAATTAGGTTTTACTCACTATGACAGTATACTGTCACATTCAATCTGACAGTTATTTAAACATATTGTAACTCCTAAACCACAAATACAAAATGGCTAATAATGTCTGGAGAAATGTATCTTTGTGAGTTTTCCTGGGAAAAAAAAAATGTATAAGGTTTGTAAAGACACAAGTTAGTTTTTTTTTACTTAATATGACAGTAGAACTGTCATACTAAATATGAAAGTTGAATGAACATAACTCAGAAACCAAACTTGCAATACGTCTAAAAATGCCTGTAATATTGAATCTATGTGAGTTTTACCAGAATCAGATATTTTGGTAAGGTTTACAAATACAAAAATTGGGTTTTACTCATAATGACAGTATAACTGCCATATTCAAAATAACAGTTATTTAAACATAACTCCTTAACCAAACATGCTAAATAGCTAATAATGCCTGGAGAAATGTATCTTTGTGAGTTTTACTAGAAATTTTTTTTTTTTTTTTTTTTTTTTTTTACTCAATATGATGGTATAACTGTCAAAGTAAATATAAAAGTAATATAAACATCATTCCAAAACCAAACTCCTAAACCAAACTTGCAATCCGTCTTAAACTGCCTGTAATATTGAATCTATATGAGTTTTACCAGAATCTGGTATTTTGGTAAGGTTTACAATTACAAAAATTAGGTTTTACCCATAATGACAGTATAACTGCCACATTGACTGCCACCAAACATACATTGTGTTTAAAAATGCTTATAATTTTGTATCCATGTGAGTTTTACTATAATCAGTTGTTTTTGTAAGGTTTACAAATACAAACTATTAGTTTTACTCATATGGACAGTATACTGACAAAATGGCCTTGAGGAATGTATATTTGTGAGTTTTACTGGAAAAATATTTTGGAAGGTTTGTAAAGACACAAGTTAGTTTTTTTTACACAATTTAACAGTTTAGCTCTCATACTATATATGAAAGTTATATGAACATAATTCCAAAACCAAATATGCAATCCGTCAAACAATGCCTGTAATATTGAATATATGTGAGTTTTATCAGATTCAGGTATTTTGGTAAGGTTTACGAATACAAAAATTAGGTTTTACTCATAGATATAACTGCCACGCTCAATATGACAGTTAATTAAACATAACTCCTAAAACACAAATGCAAAATGACTAATAATGCTTAGAGAAATGTATAGTTGTGAATTTTACTGGAAAACAATATTTTGTAAGATTTGTAAAGATAAAAATTAGTTTTTTTTTCTTCAAAATAATGGTATAACTGTCATACTAAATATGAAAGTCATATAAACATAACTCCAAAACATGCTTTATGTCTAAAAATTCCTGGAATATTGTATCGGTGTGGGTTTTACCAACTTTAACCCTAACCCTAACCCTAACCCTAACCCCTAACCCTAACCCTAACCCTAACCCTAACCCTAACCCTAACCCTAACCACACATGCAAAATGGCTAATAATGCTTGGAAAAATTTATATTTGTGAGTTTTACTGGGAAAAGAAAATTGTAAGGTTTGTAAAGACACAAGTTATTTTTTTTATTCAATATGACATTATAACTGTCATACTAAATGTAAAAGTTATATAAACATAACTACAAAACCAAACATGTATTATATCAAAAAATGCCTGTAATTTTGTATCCATGTGAGTTTTACTAGAATCAGTTGTTTTTGTAAGGTTTGCAAATACAAAATATTGGTTTTACTCACTATGACAGTATACTGCTGTCATATTGAGTAAAAAAAAAACTAACGTGTTTTTACAAACTTTAAAAAAAAAAAATGTTTCCAGAAAAAATCACAGAGATACATTTCTCCAGTTATTATTAGTCACTTTTAATGTGTGGTATAGGAGTTTTGTTTAAATAACTGTCAGATTGAATGTGACAGTATACTGTCATAGTGAGTAAAACCAATATTTTGTATTTGCAAAACTTACAAAAACAACTGATTCTAATAAAACTCACATGGATACATCGTTACAGGCAATTTTAGATATAATGCATGTTTGGTTTTTTAGTTATAATTATACAACTTTTACATTAAGTATGACAGTTATACTGTCATATTGAGTAAAACAAAACTAACTTGTGTCTTTACAAACCTTACAAAATATTGTTTTTCCATTAAAACTCACAAAGATTCCTTTCTCCAGGCATTATTAGCCATATAGCAAGTTTGGTTTAGGAGTTATGTTTAAATATTTGTCATTTTGAACGTGGCAGTTATACTGTCATTATGAGTAAAACTTAATTTTTTTATTTGTAAACCTTACCAAAATACCTAGTACTGGAAAGAAATATTTTGTAAGGTTTGTATAGACACAAGTTAGTTTCTTTTACTCAATATGACAGTATAACTGTCATACTAAATGTAAAAGTTATATAATTAAAACTCCAAAACCAAACATGCATTATGTCTAAAAATGCCTGTAATATTGTATCCATGTGAGTTTTAGTAGAATCAGTTGTTTTTGTAAGGTTTTGCAAATACAAAATATTGGTTTTACTCACTATGACAGTATACTGTTACATTCAATCTGACATAACTCCTAAACCACACATGCAAAATGACTAATAATGCCTGGAAAAATGTATCTCAGTGAATTTTACTGGAAAAAAAATATTTTGTAAGGTTTGTAAAAACACAAGTTATTTTTTTTTACTCAATTTGACAATATAAATGTCATACTATATATGAAAGTTATATAAACTTAACTCCAAAATCAAACATGCAATCCGTCTAAAAATGCCTGTAATATTGAGTCTCTGTGAGTTTTACCAGAATCAGGTATTTTGGTAAGGTTTACAAATACAAAAATTAGGTTTTACTCATAGACAGAATAACTCCCACATTCAAAATGACAGTTATTTAAACATAACTCCTAAACCAAACATGCTAAATGGCTAATTATGACTGGCGAAATGCATTTTTGTGAGTTTTACTGGAAAAAAAATTTTTTTGTAAGGTTTGTAAAGACACAAGTTAGTTTTTATTACTCCATATGACAGTGTAACTCTCATACTAAATGTAAAATTTATATAAACATATCTCCAAAACCAAACATGCTTTATATCTAAAAATGCCTGTAATATTGAATCCATGTGAGTTTTACTAGAATAAGTTGTTTTTGTAAGGTTTGCAAATACAAAATATTGATTTTACTCACTATGACAGTATACTGTCACATTCAATCTGACAGTTATTTAAACATAACTCCTAAACCACACATGCAAAAATGCTAATAATGCCTAAAACAATGTATCCTTGTGAGATTTACTCGAACATATGCTTTTTTAAGGCTTGCAATTAAAAAAAGTAGTTTTTTTCTCAATATGACAGTGATGTTTTTAAAATCCTGATATAATGCAAAAAAAGCAACAAAATTGTTTTTCAACATAATTCCTAAACCAAACATGCATTATGTCTTAAAATGCCTATAATATTGTATCCAAGTGAGTTTTAGTAGAATAATTTGTTTTTGTAAGGTTTGCAAATACAACATTTTGGTTTTACTCACTATGACAGTATACTGTCACATTCAATATGACTGTTATTTAAACATACATTCTAAACCACAGATGCAAAATGGCTAATAATGCCTGGAGAAATGTATTTTTGTGAGTTTTACCGGAAAAAAAATATTTTGTAAGGTTTGTTTGGACACAATATAGTTTTTTTTACTCAATATGATGGTATAACTGTCTTACTAAATTTGAAAGTTATATAAACATAACTTCAAAACCAAACATGCAATCCGTCTAAAAATGCCTGTAATATTGAATCTATGTGAGTTTTACCAGAAACAGGTATTTTGGTAAGGTTTACAAATACAAAAATTAGGTTTTACTCATAATGACAGTATAACTGCAATGTTCAAAATGACAGTTATTTAAACATAACTCGTAAACCCAACATGCTAAATGGCTAATAATGACTGGAGAAATGCATCTTTGTGAGTTTTACTGAAAAAAAACAACATTTTTGTAAGGTTTGTAAAGACACAAGTTAGTTGTTTTTTACTCCATATGACAGTATAATTGTCATACTAAATGTAAAATGTATTTAACAAAACTCCAAAACTAAACATGCATTATGTCTAAAAATGCCTGTAACATTGTATCCATGTGAGTTTTACTAGAATCATTTTTTTTTTAAGGTTTACAAATACAAAATATTGGTTTTACTCACTATGACAGTATGCTGTCACATTCAATCTGACAGTTATTTAAACATAGCTCCTAAACCACACATAGAAAATGACTAATAATGCCTGGAGAAATGTATCTTTGGAGTTTTACTGAAAAAAAAAAAAATATTTTGTAAGGTTTGTAAAGACACAAGTTAGTTTTTTTTACCTAATATGACAGTATAACTGTCATACTAAATATGAAAGTTATATAAACATAACTCCAAAACCAAACATGCATTATGCCAAAAAATGCCTGTAATATTGTATATATGTGAGTTTTACTACAATCAGGTATTTTGGTAAGGTTTACAAATACAAAAATAAGGTTTTACTCATAATAACAGTATAATTGCCACACTCAATATGACAGTTATTTAAATATAACTCCTAAACCACACATGCAAAATGGCTAATAATGCTTGGAAAAAATTGTTATTTTGTAAAGACAAGTTATTTTTTTTACTCAATATGACATTATAACTTTCATTCTAAATGTAAAAGTTATATAAACATAACTCCAAAACCAAACATGCATATTATCTAAAAAAAACTGTAATATTGTATCCATGTGAGTTTTACTAGAATCAGTCTTTTTTGTAAGGTTTGCAAATACAAAATATTGGTTTTACTCACTATGACAGTATACTGCTGTCATATTGAGTAAAAAAAACTTGTGTTATAACAAACCTTACAAAATATTTTTTTCCAGAAAAATTCACAGAGATACATTTCTCCAGGCATTATTAGTCATTTTGAATGTGTGGTTTAGGAGTTATGTTTAAATAACTGTCAGATCGAATGTGACAGTATACTGTCATAGTGAGTAAAACCTATTTTTTGTATTTGTAAACTTTACCAAAATACCTGATTCTGGTAAAATCCACATCGATACAATATTACAAGAATTTTTAGACATAAAGCATGTTTGGTTTTGGAGTCATGTTTATATAACTTTCATATTTAGTATGAAAGTTATACCATCATATTGAGTAAAAAACAAAAAATAATTTGTATCTTTACAAACCTTAAAAATATTTTTTTTCCAGTAAAATTCACAAATATACCTCAAATATATATATAGTCATTTTGCATTTGTGTTTTAGGAGTTATGTTTAATTAACTGTCATATTGAGTGTGGCGGTTATACTGTCACTATGAGTAAAACCTAATTTTTGTTTTTGTAAACCTTACCAAAATACTTGATTCTGATAAAACTCACATGTATTCAATATTACAGGCATTTTTAAATGGATTGCATGTTTGGTTTTTGAGTTAGGTTTTGGAGTTATGTTTCTATAACTTTTTTATTTAGTTTGACAGTATACCGTCATATTGAGTAAAAAAACTTGTGTCTTTGTAAACCTTACAAAAGATCATTACTCTTGTAAAACTAACAAAGATACATTTCTCCAGGTTTAATAGCCATTTTCATGTGTCGTTTATGACTTATGTTTAAATAACTGTAATATTGAGTGTGGCACTTATAATGTCACTATCAGTAAAACCTATTTTTTTTATTTGTCAACCTTACCAAAATACCTCATTTTGGTAAAACTCACATATATTTAATACTACAGACATTTTTAGACGGATTGCAAGTTTGGTTTTGAGTCATGTTTATATATTTTCTGCATGTAGTATGACAGTTATACTGTCATATTGAGTAAAAAAAACTAACGTGTGTCTTTACAAACCTTACAAATTATTTTTCCTTGTAAAACTCACAAAGATACATTTCTCCAGGCATTATTAGCCATTTTGCATGTGTGGTTTAGGAGTTATGTTTACATAACTGTCAGATTGAATGTGACAGTATACTGTCATAGTGAGTAAAACCTAATTTTTGTATTTGTAAACCTTACCAAAATACCTGATTCTGGTAAAACTCACATAGATACAATATTACAGGTGTTTTTAGACAAAATTCATTCATTGTTTGGAGTTATGTTTATATAACTTTCATATTTAGTATGACGGGTAAACCATCATATTGAGTAAAAAAAACTACCTTGTGTCTTTATAAACCTTAGAAATTATTTTTTTTCCTGTAAAACTCACAAAGATACATTTCTCCAGGCATTATTAGCCATTTATCATGTTTGGTTTAGTAGCTTTGTTTAAATACCTGTCATGTTAAATGTGGCAGTTATATTGTCATTATGAGTAAAAACTATTTTTTGTATTTGTAAACCTTACCAAAATACCTGATTCTGGTAAAACTCACATAGATACAATATTACAGGAATTTTTAGAAATAAAACATGTTTGGTTTTGGAGTTATGTTTATATAACTTTCATATTCAGTATGACAGTTATACCATCATATTGAGTAAAAAAAAAACTAATTTGTGTCTTTACAAATCTACAAAGAAAAAAAATGTCATTAAAATTCACAAAGATACATTTTTCCAGGCATTATTAGTCATTTTGCATTTGTTTTTTAAGAGTTATGTTTAAAAAACTGTCATATTGAGTGTGGCAGTTATACTGTCATTATGAGTAAAACCTAAATTTTGTATTTGTAAACCTTACCAAAATACCAGATTTTGGTAAAACTTACATAGATTCAATATTACAGGCATTTTTAGACGGATTGCAAGTTTAGTTTTAGAGTTATGTGTATATAACTTTCATATTTAGTATGACAGTTATACTGTCAAATTGAGTAAAAAATAACAAACTCGTAATTTTAAAAACCTCACAAAATATTTTTTTCCAATAAAATTCAGATAGATACATTTTTCTCGGCATTATTAGTCATTTTGCATGTGTGGTTTAGGAGTTATTTTTAAATAGCTGTCAGATTGAATGTGACAGTATACTATCATAGTGAGTAAAACCAATATTTTGTATTTGAAAAACTTACAAAAACAACTTATTCTAGTAAAACTCACATTGATACAATATTACAGGCATTTTTAGACATAATGCATGTTTGGTTTTGGAGTTATGTTTATATATTTTGTACATTTAGTATTACAGTTATACTGTCATATTGAGTAAAAAAAACTAACTTGTGTCTTTATAAACCTTAAAAAAAATGTTTTTCCTGTAAAACTCACAAAGATACATTTCTCCAGGCATTATTAGCCATTAACCATGTTTGGTTTAGAGTTATGTTTAAATAACTGTCATATTGAGTGTGGCAGATATACTGTCATTATGAGTAAAACCTAATTTTGGTATTTGTAAAATTACCAAAATAACTGATTCTGATAAAACTCACATGGATAAAATATTACAGAATTGTTTAGACATAAAGCATGTTTCCATCATATTGTGTAAAAAAAACTAACTTGTGTCTATACAAACCTTACAAAATATTTTTTTTCCAGTAAAACTCACAAAAATACATTTCTCCAGTTATTATTAGCCATTTTGCATCTGTGGTTTAGAATTTGTGTTTAAATAACAGTCAGATTGAATGTGACAGTATACTGTCATAGTGAGTAAAACCTAATTTTTGTATATGTAAACCTTAACAAAATACCTGATTCTAGTAAAACTCACATAAATACAATATTACAGGCATTTTTAGACATGATGCATGTTTGGTTTTGGAGTTATGTTTATATACATTTTTCCAGGCATTATTAGCTATTTATCATGTTTGGTTTAGGAGTTATGTTTAAATAACTGTGATATCAAATAATGCAGTTATACTATCATTATGAGTAAAACCCAAGTTCTGTATTTGTAAACCTTACCAAAATACCTGATTCTGGTAAAACTCATATAGATTCAATATTACAGGCAGTTTAAGACGGATTGCAAGTTTGGTTTAGGAGTTTGGTTTTGGAATGATGTTTATATTACTTTTATATTTAGTTTGACAGTTATACCATCATATTGAGTAAAAAAAACAAACACTTTTGTCTTTACAAACCTTACAAAATATTTTTTACTAGTAAAACTGACAAAGATACATTTTTCCAGGCATTATTAGCATTAGCATGTTTGGTTTAGGAGTTATGTTTAAATAACTGTTATTTTGAATATGGCAGTTATACTGTCATTATGAGTAAAACCCAATTTTTGTATTTGTAAACCTTACCAAAATACCTGATTCTGGTAAAACTCACATAGATTCAATATTACAGGCATTTTTAGATGTATTGCAAGTTTGGTTTTGGAGTTCTGTTTATTTAACTTTCATATTTAGTATGACAGATCTACTGTCATATTAAGTAAAAAAACTAACTTGTGTCTTTACAAACCTTATATATATATTTTTTTTTTCCAGGAAAACTCACAAAGATACATTTCTCCAGGCAGTATTAGCCATTTTGTATTAGTGGTTTAGGAGTTACAAAATGTTTAAATAACTGTCAGATTGAATGCGGCAGATATACTGTCATTATGAGTAAAACCTAATTTTGGTATTTGTAAAATTACCAAAATAACTGATTCTGATAAAACTCACATGGATAAAATATTACAGAATTTTTTAGACATAAAGCATGTTTCCATCATATTGAGTAAAAAAAACTAACTTGTGTCTATAGAAACCTTACAAAAATTGTTTTTTCCAGTAAAACTCACAAAAATACATTTCTCCAGTTATTATTAGCCATTTTGCATCTGTGGTTTAGAATTTGTGTTTAAATAACAGTCAGATTGAATGTGACAGTATACTGTCATAGTGAGTAAAACCAAATTTTTGTATTTGTAAACCTTAACAAAATACCTGATTCTAATAAAACTCACATAGATACAATATTACAGGCATTTTTAGACATGATGCATGTTTGGTTTTGGAGTTATGTTTATATACATTTTTCCAGGCATTATTAGCTATTTATCATGTTTGGTTTAGGAGTTATGTTTAAATAACTGTCATATCAAATAATGCAGTTATACTATCATTATGAGTAAAACCCAAGTTTTGTATTTGTAAACCTTACCAAAATACCTGATTCTGGTAAAACTCATATAGATTCAATATTACAGGCAGTTTAAGACGGATTGCAAGTTTGGTTTAGGAGTTTGGTTTTGGAATGATGTTTATATTACTTTTATATTTAGTTTGACAGTTATACCATCATATTCAGTAAAAAAAAAAAAACTTTTGTCTTTACAAACCTTACAAAATATTTTTTTTCCTAGTAAAACTCACAAAGATACATTTCTCCAGGCATTATTAGCCATTTAGCATGTTTGGTTTAGGAGTTATGTTTAAATAACTGTTATTTTGAATATGGCAGTTATACTGTCATTATGAGTAAAACCCATTTTTTGTATTTGTAAACCTTACCAAAATACCTGATTATGGTAAAACTCACATAGATTCAATATTACAGGCATTTTTAGACGTATTGCAAGTTTGGTTTTGGAGTTATGTTTATTTAACTTTCATATTTATTATGACAGTTTTACTGTCATATTAAGTAAAAAAAACTAACTTGTGTCTTTACAAACCTTATACATTTTTATTTTTTTTCTAGGATAACTCACAAAGATACATTTCTCCAGGCATTATTAGCCATTTTGTATGTGTGGTTTAGGAGTTTTGTTTACATAACTGTCAGATTGAATGTGACAGTATACTGTCATAGTGAGTAAAACCTAATTTTTGTATTTGTATGCCTTACCAAAATACCTGATTGTGGTAAAACTCACATAGATACAATATTACAGGTATTTTTAGACAAAATTCATGTTTGTTTTTGGAGTTATGTTTATATAACTTTCATATTTAGTATGATAGTTATACCGTCTTATTGAGTAAAAAAAAATAACGTGTGTCTTTATAAACCTTACAATTTTTTTTCCCCAGTAAAACTCACAAAGATACATTTCTCCAGGCATAAGTAGTCATTTATCATGTTTGGATTAGGAGTTATGTTTAAATAACTGTCATATCAATTGTTGCAGTTATACTGTCATTATGAGTAAAACCCAAGTTTTATATTTGTAAACCTTACCAAAATACCTGATTCTGGTAAAACTCACATATATTTAATATTACAGGCAATTTAAGACAAATTGCAAGTTTGGTTTAGGAGTTTGGTTTTGGAATTATGTTTATATAACTTTCATATTTAGTATGACAGTTATACCATCATATTGAGTAAAAAAAAACAACTAACTTTTGTCTTTACAAACCTTACAAAATATTTTTTTCTAGTAAAAATCAAAAAGATACATTTCTCCAGGCATTATTAACCATTTTGCATGTGTGGTATAGGAATTATGTTTACATAACTGTCATATTAAATGTGGCAGTTATACTGTCATTATGAGTAAAACCCAATTGTTGTATTTGTAAACCTTACCAAAATACCTGATTCTGGTAAAACTCACATAGAAACAATATTACAGGCATTTTTAGACATAATGCATGTTTGGTTTTGGAGTTATGTTTATATAACTTTCATATTTAGTATGACAGTTATACTGTCATATTAAGTAAAAAAAACTAACTTGTGTCTTTACAAACCTTACAAAATATTATTTTTTTTTTCAGTAAAACTCACAAAGATACATTTCACCAGGCATTATTAGTCATTTTCTATGTGTGGTTTAGGAGCTATGTTTAAATAACTGTCAGATTGAATGTGACAGCATACTGTCATAGTGAGTAAAACCAATATTTTGTATTTGTAAACCTTAAAAAAAAAATGATTCTAGTAAAACTCACATGGATACAATGTTACAGGCATTTTTAGACATATTGCATGTTTAGTTTTGGAGTTTTGTTTATATACATTTTACATTTAGTATGACAATTATACTGTCATATGGAGTAAAAAACAACTAACTTGTGTCTTTACAAACCTTACAAAAATGTTTTTTTTTTTCAGTAAAACTCACAAAGATGCATTTCTCCAGTCATTATTAGCCATTTAGCATGTTGGGTTTACGAGTTATGTTTAAATAACTGTCATTTTGAACGTTGCAGTTATACTGTCATTATGAGTAAAACCTAATTTTTGTATTTGTAAACCTTACCAAAATACCTGTTTCTGGTAAAACTCACATAGATTCAATATTACAGGCATTTTTAGACGGATTGCATGTTTGGTTTTGAAGTTATGTTTATATAACTTTCAAATTTAGTAAGACAGTTATACCATCATATTGAGTAAAAAAAACTATATTGTGTCCAAACAAACCTTACAAAATATTTTTTTTCCGGTAAAACTCACAAAAATACATTTCTCCAGGCATTATTAGCCATTTTGCATCTGTGGTTTAGAATGTATGTTTAAATAACAGTCATATTGAATGTGACAGTATACTGTCATAGTGAGTAAAACCAAAATGTTGTATTTGCAAACCTTACAAAAACAAATTATTCTACTAAAACTCACTTGGATACAATATTATAGGCATTTTAAGACATAATGCATGTTTGGTTTAGGAATTATGTTGAAAAACAATTTTGTTGCTTTTTTTGCATTATATCAGGATTTTAAAAACATCACTGTCATATTGAGAAAAAAACTACTTTTTTTAATTGCAAGCCTTAAAAAAGCATATGTTCGAGTAAATCTCACAAGGATACATTGTTTTAGGCATTATTAGCATTTTTGCATGTGTGGTTTAGGAGTTATGTTTAAATAACTGTCAGATTGAATGTGACAGTATACTGTCATAGTGAGTAAAATCAATATTTTGTATTTGCAAACCTTACCAAAATACCTGATTCTAGTAAAACTCACAGAGACTCAATATTACAGGCATTTTTAGACGGATTGCATGTTTGGTTTTGGAGTTATGTTTATATAACTTTCATATTTAGTATGACATTTATATTGTCATATTGAGTAAAAAGAACTAACTTGTGTTTTTACAAACCTTACAAAATATTTTTTTTCCAGTAAAATTCACTGAGATACATTTTTCCAGGCATTATTAGTCATTTTGCATGTGTGGTTTAGGGGTTATGTTTAAATAACTGTCAGATTGAATGTAACAGTATACTGTCATAGTGAGTAAAACCAATATTTTGTATTTGCAAAACCTTACAAAAACAACTGATTCTACTAAAACTCACATGGATACAATATTACATGCATTTTTAGACATAATGCATGTTTGGTTTTGGAGTTTTAATTATATAACTTTTACATTTAGTATGACAGTTATACTGTCATATTGAGTAAAAGAAACTAACTTGTGTCTATACAAACCTTACAAAATATTTTTTTCCAGTACTAGGTATTTTGGTAAGGTTTACAAATAAAAAAATTAAGTTTTACTCATATTGACAGTATAACTGCCACGTTCAAAATGACAAATATTTAAACATAACTCCTAAACCAAACTTGCTATATGGCTAATAATGCCTGGAGAAAGGTATCTTTGTGAGTTTTAATGGAAAAACAATATTTTGTATGGTTTGTAAAGACACAAGTTAGTTTTGTTTTACTCAATATGACAGTATGTCATACCTAATGTAAAAGTTGTATAAACATAACTAAAAAACCAAACATGCATTATATCTAAAATTGCCTGTAACGATGTATCCATGTGAGTTTTACTAGAATCAGTTGTTTTTGTAAGTTTTGCAAATACAAAATATTGGTTTTACTCACTATGACAGTATACTGTCACATTCAATCTGACAGTTATTTAAACATAACTCCTAAACCATACATTCAAAGTGACTAATAATAACTGGAGAAATGTATCTCTGTGATTTTTTCTGGAAAAAAAATATTTTTTAAAGTTTGTAAAAACACAAGTTAGTTTTTTTTTTTACTCAATATGACAGCAGTATACTGTCATGGTGAGTAAAACCAATATTGTGTATTTGCAAACCTTACAAAAACAACTGATTCTAGTAAAACTCACATGGAAACAAAATTACAGGCATTTTTTTGATATAATGCATGTTTGGTTTTGAAGTTATGTTTATATAACTTTTACATTTAGTATGACAGTTATAATGTCATATTGAGTAAAAAAAATAACTTGTGTCTTTACAAACCTTGCAATTTTTTTTTCCCAGTAAAACTCACAAATATACATTTTTCCAAGCATTATTAGCCATTTTGCATGTGTGGTTAGGGTTAGGGTTAGGGTTAGGGTTAGGGGTTAGGGTTAGGGTTAGGGTTCGGGTTAAAGTTGGTAAAACCCACACCGATACAATATTCCAGGAATTTTTAGACATAAAGCATGTTTGGTTTTGGAGTTATGTTTATATAACTTTCATATTTAGTATGACGGTTATACCATTATTTTGAATAAAAAAAAACTAATTTTTATCTTTACAAATCTTACAAAATATTGTTTTCCAGTAAAATTCACAAATATACATTTCTCTAGGCATTATTAGTCATTTTGCATTTGTGTTTTAGGAGTTATGTTTAATTAACTGTCATATTGAGTGTGGCAGTTATATCTATGAGTAAAACATAATTTTTGTATTCGTAAACCTTACCAAAATACCTGAATCTAATAAAACTCACATATATTCAATATTACAGGCATTTTTAGACGGATTGCATATTTGGTTTTGGAATTATGTTTATATAACTTTCATATATAGTATGACAGCTAAACTGTTAAATTGTGTAAAAAAAACTAACTTGTGTCTTTACAAATCTTACAAAATATTTTTCCTGTAAAACTCACAAAGATACATTCCTCAAGGCATTATTAGCCATTTTGTCAGTATACTGTCATTATGAGTAAAACTAATAGTTTGTATTTGTAAACCTTACAAAAACAACTGATTATAGTAAAACTCACATGGATACAAAATTATAAGCATTTTTAAACACAATGTATGTTTGGTTTTGGAGTTATATTTATATTACTTTCATATTTAGTATGACGGTTATACCATCATATTAAATGAAAAAACTAACTTGTGTCTTTATAAACCTTACAAATTATTTGTTTCCAGCAAAACTCACACTGATACATTTCTCCAGGCATTATTAGCCATTTACCGTATCATGTTTGGTTTAGGAGTTATGTTTAAATAACTGTCATATCAAATATTGCAGTTATACTGTCATTATGAGTAAAACCCAAGTTCTGTATTTGTAAACCTTACCAAAATACCTGATTCTGGTAAAACTCACATAGATTAAATATTACAGGCAGTTTAAGACATATTGCAAGTTTGGTTTAGGAGTTTGGTTTTGGAATTATGTTTATATAACTTTCATATTTAGTATGACAGTTATACCATCATATTGAGTAAAAAAAAACTAACTTTTGTCTTTACAAACCTTACAAAATATTTTTTTCTAGTAAAAATCACAAAGATACATTTCTCCAGGCATTATTAGCCATGTATCATGTATGGTTTAGGAATTATGTTTAAATAACTGTCATGTTGAGTGTGGCAGTATACTGTCATAGTGAGTAAAACCTAATTTTTGTATTTGTAAACCTTACCAAAATACCTGATTCTGGTAAAACTCACATAGATACAATATTACAGGAATTTTTAGACATAAAACATGTTTGGTTTTGGAGTTATGTTTATATAACTTTCATATTTAGTATGACAGTTATACCATCATATTGCGTAAAAAAACCTAATTTGTGTCTTTACAAACCTTACAAAATATTTTTTTTCCATTAACATTCACAAAGATACATTTTTCCAGGCATTAATAGTCATTTTGCATTTGTTTTTTTAGGAGTTATGTTTAAAAAACTGTCATATTGAGTGTGGCAGTTATACTGTCATTATGAGTAAAACATAATTTTTGTATTTGTAAACCTTACCAAAATACCTGATTCTGGTAAAACTCACATAGATTCAATATTACAGGCATTTTTAGACGTACTGCAAGTTTGGTTTTGGAGTTATGTTTATTTAACTCTCATATTTTGTATGACAGTTATACTGTCATATTAAGTAAAAAAACTAACTTGTTGCTTTACAAACCTTAAATTATTATTTTTTTTTTTCAGAAAAACTCACAAAAATACATTTTTCCATGCATTATTAGCCATTTTGTAATTGTGGTTTAGGAGTACAGTATGTTTAAATAACTGTCAGATTGAATGTGACAGTTTTCTGTCATAGTGAGTAAAACCTAATTTTTGTATTTGTAAACCTTACCAAAAATACCTGATTCTGGTAAAAATCACATAGATACAATATTGCAGGCATTTGTAGACAAAATGCATGTTTGGTTTTGGAGTTATGTTTATACAACTTTTATATTTAGTATGACAGTTATACCATCCTATTGAGTAAAAAAAAAAAAAAAAACTTGTGTCTTTATAAACCTTACAAAAAAAATGTTCCCAATAAAACTCACAAAGATACATTTCTCCAGGCATAATTAGCCTTTTATCATGTTTGGTTTAGGAGTTATGTTTAAACAACTGTCATATTGAGTGTGGCAGTTATACTGTCATTATGAGTAAAACCTATTTTTTGTATTTCTAAACTTTACCAAAATACTTGATTCTGGTAAAACCCACATCGATACAATATTACAGGAATTTTTAGACATAAAGCATGTTTGGTTTTGGAGTTATGTTTATATAACTTTCATATTTAGTATGAAAGTTATACCATCACATTGAGTAAAAAACAAAAAATAATTTGTATCTTTACGAAACTTACAAATATTGTCTTCCAGTAAAATTCACAAATATACCTTTCTCTAGGCATTATTAGTCATTTTTCATTTGTGTTTTAGGAGTTATGTTTAATTAACTGTCATATTGAGTGTGACAGTTATACTGTCACTATGAGTAAAACCTAATTTTTGTTTTTGTAAACCTTACCAAAATACCTGATTCTGATAAAACTCACATATTCCATATTTGGTTTTGGAGTTGTGTTTATATAACTTTCATATATAGTATGACAGCTATACTGTAAAATTGTGTAAAAAAAAAAAAAAAACTATCTTGTGTCTTTACAAACCTTACAAATAATTATTTCCAGTAAAACTCACAAAGATACATTCCTCAAGGCATTATTAGCCATATTGTCAGATTGATTGTGACAGCATACTGTCTTTATGAGTAAAACTAATATTTTGTATTTGTAAACCTTACAAAAACAACTGATTCTAGTAAAACTCACATGGATACAAAATTATAGGCATTTTTAGACATCAGGCATGTTTGGTGGCAGTCAATGTGGCAGTTATACTGTCATTATGAGTAAAACCTAATTTTTGTATTTTCCAACCTTACCAAAATACCTGATTCTGGTAAAACTCACATAGATACAATACTAAAGGCATTTTTAGACATAATGCATGTTTGGTTTTTGAGTTATGTTTATATACATTTTTCCAGGCATTATTAACCATTTATCATGTTTGGTTTAGGAGTTATGTTTAAATAACTCTTATATTAAATAATGCAGTTATACTGTCATTATGAGTAAAACCCAAGTTTTGTATTTGTAAACCTTACCAAAATACCTGATTCTGGTAAAACTCATATAGATTCAATATTACAGGCAGTTTAAGACGGATTGCAAGTTTGGTTTAGGAGTTTGGTTTTGGAATTATGTTTATATTACTTTTATATTTAGTTTGACAGTTATACCATCATCTTGAGTAAAATAAAATAACTTTTGTCTTTACAAACCTTACAAAATATTTTTTTCTAGTAAAACTCACAAAGATACATTTCTCCAGGCATTATTAGCCATTTAGCATGTTTGGTTTAGGAGTTATGTTTAAATAACTGTTATTTCGAATATGGCAGTTATACTGTCATTAAGAGTAAAACCCAATTTTTGTATTTGTAAACCTTACCAAAATAACTGATTCTGGTAAAACTCACATAGATTCAATATAACAGGCATTTTTAGACGTATTGCAAGTTTGGTTTTGGAGTTATGTTTATATAACTTTCATATTTAGTATGAAAGTTATACCATCATATTGAGTAAAAAACAAAAAAGAATTTGTATCTTTACAAACCTTACAAAATAATGTTTTCCAGTAAAATTCACAAATATACCTTTCTCTAGGCATTTTTAGTCATTTTGCATTTGTGTTTTACGAGTTATGTTTAATTAACTGTCATATTGAGTTTGACAGTTTTACTGTCACTATGAGTAAAACCTAATTTTTGTTTTTGTAAACCTTACCAAAATACCTGATTCTGATAAAACTCACATATATTCAATATTACAGGCATTTTTAGACGGATTGCATATTTGGTTTTGGAGTTGTGTTTATATAACTTCCGTATATAGTATGACAGCTATACACTTAAATTGTGTACCAAAAAAAACTAACTCGTGTCTTTACCAAAATACCTGATTCTGGTAAAACTCATATAGATTCAATATTACAGGCAGTTTAAGACGGATTGCAAGTTTGGTTTAGGAGTTTGGTTTTGGAATGATGTTTATATTACTTTTATATTTAGTTTGACAGTTATACCATCATATTGAGTAAAAAAAAAAAAATGTTTGAATTTACAAACCTTACAAAATATTTTTTTCTAGTAAAACTCACAAAGATACATTTCTCCAGGCATTATTAGCCATTTAGCATGTTTGGTTTAGGACTTATGTTTAAATAACTGTTATTTCGAATATGGCAGTTATACTGTCATTATGAGTAAAACCCAATTTTTGTATTTGTAAACCTTACCAAAATACCTGATTCTGGTAAAACTCACATAGATTCAATATTACAGGCATTTTTAGACATATTGCAAGTTTGGTTTTGGAGTTATGTTTATTTAACTTTCATATTTAGTATGACAGTTCTACTGTCATATTAAGTAAAAAAAACTAATTTGTTTCTTTACAAACCTTATAAAAAAAAAAAAAATTCCAGGAAGACTCACAAAGATACATTTTTCCAGGCATTATTAGCCATTTTGTATTTGTGGTTTAGGAGTTACAGTATGTTTAAATAACTGTCAGATTGAATGTGACAGTATACTGTCATAGTGAGTAAAACCTAATTTTTGTATTTGCAAACCTTACCAAAAATACCTGATTCTGATAAAAATCACATAGATACAATATTGCAGGCATTTTTAGACATAATGCATGTTTGGTTTTGGAGTTATGTTTATACAACTTATATATTTAGTATGACAGTTATACCATCATATTGAGTTAAAAAAAAAAATAACTTGTGTCTTTATAAACCTTACAAAAAATGTTTTCCCAGTAAAACTCACAAAGATACATTTTTCCAGGCATAATTAGCCATTTATCATGTTTGGTTTAGGAGTTATGTTTAAACAACTGTCATATTGAGTGTGGCAGTTATACTGTCATTATGAGTAAAACCTATTTTTTGTATTTGTAAACCTTACCAAAATACCTGATTCTGGTTAAACCCACATCGATACAATATTACAGGAATTTTTAGACATAAAGCATGTTTGCTTTTGGAGTTATGTTTATATAACTTTCATATTTAGTATGAAAGTTATACCATCATATTGAGTAAAAAACAAAAAATAATTTGTATCTTTACAAACCTTACAAAATATTGTTTTCCAGTAAAATTCACAAATATACCTTTCTCTAGGCATTATTAGTCATTTTGCATTTGTGTTTTAGGAGTTATGTTTAATTAACTGTCATATTGAGTGTGACAGTTATACTGTCACTATGAGTAAAACTTAGTTTTTGTTTTTGTAAACCTTACCAAAATACCCGATTCTGATAAAACTCACATATTGCATATTTGGTTTTGGAGTTTTGTTTATATAACTTTCATATATAGTATGACAGCTATACTGTAAAATTGTGTTAAAAAAAAACTAACTTGTGTCTTTACAAACCTTACAAAATATTATTTCCAGTAAAACTCACAAAGATACATTCTTCAAGGCATTATTAGCCATATTGTCAGATTGATTGTGACAGTATACTGTCATTATGAGTAAAACTAATATTTTGTATTTGTAAACCTTACAAAAACAACTGATTCTAGTAAAACTCACATGGATACAAAATTATAGGCATTTTTAGACATAATGCATGTTTGGGGGCAGTCAATGTGGCAGTTATACTGTCATTATGAGTAAAACCTAATTTTTGTATTTTTCAACCTTACCAAAATACCTAATTCTGGTAAAACTAACATAGATACAATATTACAGGCATTTTTAGACATAATGCATGTTTGGTTTTGGAGTTATGTTTATGTAACTTTTACATTTATTATGACAGTTATACAAACATATTGAATAAAAAAACCTAACTTGTGTCTTTACAAACCTTACAAAAAAATTTTTTTTTCCCAGTTAAACTCACAAAGATACCTTTCTCCAGGCAGTATTAGCCATTTAACATGTTTAAATTAGGAGTTATGTTTAAATAACTGTAATTTTGAATGTGGCAGTTATACTGTCATTATGAGTAAAACCTTCTTTTCGTATTTGTAAACCTTACCAAAATACCTGATTCTGGTCAAACTCACATAGATTTAATATTACAGGCATTTTTAGATATAATGCATGTTTGGTTTTGGAGTTATGTTTATATAACTGTCATTTTGAATGTGGTAGTTATACTGTCATTTTGAGTAAAAAAAACTAACTTCTGTCTTTACAAACCTTACAAAAAAATTGTTTTTCCAGTTAAACTCACAAAGATACATTTCCCCAGGCATTATTAGCCATTTAACATGTTTTGTTTAGGAGTAATGTTTAAATAACTGTCATATTGAGTGTGGCAGTTATACTGTCATTATGAGTAAAATCTATTTTTTGTATTTGTAAACCTTACCAAAATACCTGATTCTTGTAAAACCCACATCGATACAATATTACAGGAATTATTAGACATAAAGTATGTATGGTTTTGGAGTTATGTTTATATAACTTTCATATTTAGTATGACAGTTATACCATCATATTGAGTAATAAAAAACTAATTTGTATGTTTACAAACCTTACAAAATATTGTTTTCCTGTAAAATTCACAAATATACATTTCTCTAGGCATTATTAGTCATTTTGCATTTGTGTTTTAGGAGTTATGTTTAAATAACTGTCATATTGAGTGTGGCAGTTATACTGTCACTATGAGTAAAACCTAATTTTTTGATTTGTAAACCTTACCAAAATACCTGATTCTGATACAACTTACATATAATAAATATTATAGACATTTTTAGACGGGTTGCATGTTTGGTTTTGGAGTTATGTTTATAAAACTTTCATTTATAGTATGACAGCTATACTGTAAAATTAAGTAAAAAAAAAACTAGCGTGTGTCTTTACAAACCTTACAAAATATTTGTTCCAGTAAAAGTTACAAAGATTCATTCCTCCAGGCATTATTAGCCATTTTGTCGGATTGATTGTGACAGTATACTCTCATTATGAGTAAAACTAATATTTTGTATTTGTAAACCTTACAAAAACAACTGATTCTAGTAAAACTCACATAGATAAAAAAAATTGTAGGAATTTTTAGACATAATGCATGTTTGGTTTTGGAGTTATGTTTAAATAAATGTCATATTGAATGTGGCAGTATACTGTCATTATGACAGTATACTGTTGACAAAGTTGTATTTGTCAACTTTACCAAAATACCTGATTCTGGTAAAACTCAAAAAGATACAATATTACAGGCATTTTTAGACAAAATGCATTTTGCTTTTGGAGTTATGTTTATATAACTACCATATTTAGTATGACAGTTCATCATATTCAATAAAAAAAAAATAACTTGTGTCTTTATAAACCTTACACATTATTTTTTGCCAGTAAAACTCACAAAGATACATTTCTCCAAGCATTATTAGTCATTTATCATGTTTGGTTTAGGAGTCATGTTTAAATAACTGTCATATCAAATGTTGCAGTTATACTGTCATTATGAGTAAAACCCAAGTTTTGTATTTGTAAACCTTACCAAAATACCTGATTCTGGCAAAACTCACATAGATTCAATATTACAGGCAGTTTAAGACAGACTGCAAGTTTGGTTTAGGAGTTTGGTTTTGGAGTTATGTTTATACAACTTTTATATTTAGTATGACAGTTATACCATCATATTGAGTTAAAAAAAAAAATAACTTGTGTCTTTATAAACCTTACAAAAAATGTTTTCCCAGTAAAACTCACAAAGATACATTTCTCCAGGCATAATTAGCCATTTATCATGTTTGGTTTAGGAGTTATGTTTGAACAACTGTCATATTGAGTGTGGCAGTTATACTGTCATTATGAGTAAAACCTATTTTTTGTATTTGTAAACCTTACCAAAATACCTGATTCTGGTTAAACCCACATCGATACAATATTACAGGAATTTTTAGACATAAAGCATGTTTGGTTTTGGAGTTATGTTTATATAACTTTCATATTTAGTATGAAAGTTATACCATCATATTGAGTAAAAAACAAAAAATAATTTGTATCTTTACAAACCTTACAAAATATTGTTTTCCAGTAAAATTCACAAATATACCTTTCTCTAGGCATTATTAGTCATTTTGCATTTGTGTTTTAGGAGTTATGTTTAATTAACTGTCATATTGAGTGTGACAGTTATACTGTCACTATGAGTAAAACCTAGTTTTTGTTTTTGTAAACCTTACCAAAATACCTGATTCTGATAAAACTCACATATTGCATATTTGGTTTTGGAGTTTTGTTTATATAACTTTCATATATAGTATGACAGCTATACTGTAAAATTGTGTTAAAAAAAAACTAACTTGTGTCTTTACAAACCTTACAAAATATTATTTCCAGTAAAACTCACAAAGATACATTCCTCAAGGCATTATTAGCCATATTGTCAGATTGATTGTGACAGTATACTGTCATTATGAGTAAAACTAATATTTTGTATTTGTAAACCTTACAAAAACAACTGATTCTAGTAAAACTCACATGGATACAAAATTATAGGCATTTTTAGACATAATGCATGTTTGGGGGCAGTCAATGTGGCAGTTATACTGTCATTATGAGTAAAACCTAATTTTTGTATTTTTCAACCTTACCAAAATACCTAATTCTGGTAAAACTAACATAGATACAATATTACAGGCATTTTTAGACATAATGCATGTTTGGTTTTGGAGTTATGTTTATGTAACTTTTACATTTATTATGACAGTTATACAAACATATTGAATAAAAAAACCTAACTTGTGTCTTTACAAACCTTACAAAAAAATTTTTTTTTCCCAGTTAAACTCACAAAGATACCTTTCTCCAGGCAGTATTAGCCATTTAGCATGTTTAAATTAGGAGTTATGTTTAAATAACTGTAATTTTGAATGTGGCAGTTATACTGTTATTATGAGTAAAACCTTCTTTTTGTATTTGTAAACCTTACCAAAATACCTGATTCTGGTCAAACTCACATAGATTTAATATTACAGGCATTTTTAGATATAATGCATGTTTGGTTTTGGAGTTATGTTTATAAAACTGTCATTTTGAATGTGGTAGTTATACTGTCATTTTGAGTAAAAAAACTAACTTCTGTCTTTACAAACCTTACAAAAAAATTGTTTTTCCAGTTAAACTCACAAAGATACATTTCCCCAGGCATTATTAGGAGTTTGTTTGTTTAGGAGTAATGTTTAAATAACTGTCATATTGAGTGTGGCAGTTATACTGTCATTATGAGTAAAATCTATTTTTTGTATTTGTAAACCTTACCAAAATACCTGATTCTTGTAAAACCCACATCGATACAATATTACTGGAATTATTAGACATAAAGTATGTATGGTTTTGGAGTTATGTTTATATAACTTTCATATTTAGTATGACAGTTATACCATCATATTGAGTAATAAAAAACTAATTTGTATGTTTACAAACCTTACAAAATATTGTTTTCCTGTAAAATTCACAAATATACATTTCTCTAGGCATTATTATTCATTTTGCATTTGTGTTTTAGGAGTTATGTTTAAATAACTGTCATATTGAGTGTGGCAGTTATACTGTCACTATGAGTAAAACCTAATTTTTTGATTTGTAAACCTTACCAAAATACCTGATTCTGATACAACTTACATATAATAAATATTATAGACATTTTTAGACGGGTTGCATGTTTGGTTTTGGAGTTATGTTTATAAAACTTTCATTTATAGTATGACAGCTGTACTGTAAAATTAAGTAAAAAAAACTAGCGTGTGTCTTTACAAACCTTACAAAATATTTGTTCCAGTAAAAGTTACAAAGATTCATTCCTCCAGGCATTATTAGCCATTTTGTCGGATTGATTGTGACAGTATACTCTCATTATGAGTAAAACTAATATTTTGTATTTGTAAACCTTACAAAAACAACTGATTCTAGTAAAACTCACATAGATAAAAAATTGTAGGAATTTTTAGACATAATGCATGTTTGGTTTTGGAGTTATGTTTAAATAAATGTCATATTGAATGTGGCAGTATACTGTCATTATGACAGTATACTGTTGACAAAGTTGTATTTGTCAACTTTACCAAAATACCTGATTCTGGTAAAACTCAAAAAGATACAATATTACAGGCATTTTTAGACAAAATGCATTTTGCTTTTGGAGTTATGTTTATATAACTACCATATTTAGTATGACAGTTCATCATATTCAATAAAAAAAAAATAACTTGTGTCTTTATAAACCTTACACATTATTTTTTGCCAGTAAAACTCACAAAGATACATTTCTCCAAGCATTATTAGTCATTTATCATGTTTGGTTTAGGAGTCATGTTTAAATAACTGTCATATCAAATGTTGCAGTTATACTGTCATTATGAGTAAAACCCAAGTTTTGTATTTGTAAACCTTACCAAAATACCTGATTCTGGCAAAACTCACATAGATTCAATATTACAGGCAGTTTAAGACAGACTGCAAGTTTGGTTTAGGAGTTTGGTTTTGGAATTATGTTTATCTAACTTTCATATTTAGTATGACAGTTATACCATCATATTGAGTAAAAAAAAACAACTAACTTTTGTCTTTACAAACCTTACAAAATATGTTTTTTCTAGTAAAACTCACAAAGATTCATTTCTCCAGGCATTAATAGCCATTTAGCATATTTGGTTTAGGAGTTATGTTTAAATAACTGTTATTTTGAATATGGCAGTTATACTGTCATTATGAGTAAAACCCAATTTTTGTATTTGTAAACCTTACCAAAATAACCGATTCTGGTAAAACTCACATATATTCAATATAACAGGCATTTTTAGACGGATTGCAAGTTTGGTTTTGGTGTTATATCTATTCAACTTTCATATTTAGTATGACAGTTATACTGTCATATTCCATCCATCCATCCATCTTCTTCCGCTTATCCGAGGTCGGGTCGCGGGGGCAGCAGCCTAAGCAGGGAAGCCCAGACTTCCCTCTCCCCAGCCACTTCGTCCAGCTCTTCCCGGGGGATCCCGAGGCATTCCCAGGCCAGCCGGGAGACATAGTCTTCCCAACGTGTCCTGGGTCTTCCCCGTGGCCTCCTACCGGTCGGACGTGCCCTAAACACCTCCTTAGGGAGGCGCTCGGGTGGCATCCTGACCAGATGCCCGAACCACCTCATCTGGCTCCTCTCGATGTGGAGGAGCAGCGGCTTTACTTTGAGTTCCCCCCGGATGACAGAGCTTCTCACCCTATCTCTAAGAGAGAGCCCCGCCACCCGGCGGAGGAAACTCATTTCGGCCGCTTGTACCCGTGATCTTGTCCTTTCGGTCATAACCCAAAGCTCATGACCATAGGTGAGGATGGGAACGTGGATCGACCGGTAAATTGAGAGCTTTGCCTTCCGGCTCAGCTCCTTCTTCACCACAACAGATCGATACTGTCATATTGAGTAAGAAAAAGCTAACTTGTGTCTTTACAAACCTTAAAAACTATTTTTTTCCTGTAAAATTTACAGATACATTTCTCCAGGCATTATTTGACATTTTGCTTGCATGGTTTAGGAGTTATGTTTAAATAACAGTCAGATTGAATATGACAGTATAATGTCATAGTAGTTTTTTACTCAATATGCCAGTAATGTTCTTAAAATCCTGAGATAATGCGAAAAAAGCAATAAAAATGTTTTTCAACATAATTCCTACACCAAACTTGCAACATGTCTAATAATGCCTGAAGACATGTATCTTTGTTAATTTTACTAGAAAATGTATCTTTTGTAAGTTTTGCAACGAGGCAAGTTAGTTTTTTTTAATTCAATATAACAGTATAACTGTCAAACTAAATGTAAAAGTTATTTAAACATAACTCCAAAACTGAACATGCATTATGTCTAAAAATGCCTAAAATATTGTATCTATGTGAATTTTACAAATACAAAAATTGGGTTTTTCTCATAATGACAGTATAACTGCTATATTCAATTTTACAGTTATTTAAACATAACTTCCCAACCACACATGCAAATAGGCTAATAAAGCCTAAAACAATGCATCCTTGTGAGTTTTACTCGAAACATATGCTATTTTAAGGCTTGCAAACACAAAAAGTAGTTTTTTTTACTCATTATGACAGTAATGTTCTTAAAATCCTGAGATAATGCGAAATAAGCAATAAAAATGTTTTTCATCATAATTCCTACACCAAACATGCAACATGTCTAATAATGCCTGGATACATGAATCTTTGTTAGTTACCGGTATACTAGAAAAAAAATATTTTGTAAGTTTTACAAAGACTCAAGTTAGTTTTTTTAAAACAATATGACAGTATAACTAGGGACGGCGTGGTGCAGGGTCCCTGGTTCAATCCCCACCTAGTACCAACCTCGTCATGTCCGTTGTGTCCTGAGCAAGACACTTCACCCTTGCTCCTGATGGGAGATGGTTAGCGCCTTGCATGGCAGCTCCCTCCATCAGTGTGTGAATGTGTGTGTGAATGGGTAAATGTGGAAGTAGTGTCAAAGCGCTTTGAGTACCTTGAAGGTAGAAAAGCGCTATACAAGTACAACCCATTTATCGATTATTTATAACTGTCATACCAAATATGAAAGTTATATAAACATAACTCCAAAACTGAACATGCATTATGTCTAAAAATGCCTAAAATATTGTATCTATGTGAGTTTTACAAGAATCAGTCAATTTGGTAAGGTGTACAATTACATAAATTAGGGGTTTACTCATAATGACAGATAACGGCTACATTCAATTTGACAGTTATTTAAACATAACTTCTAACCACACATGCAAAATAGGCTAATAAATCCTAAAACAATGCATCCTTGTGAGTTTTACTCGAAAAATTTGCTATTTTAAGGCTTGCAAACACAAAAAGTAGTTTTTTACTCATTATGACATTAATGTTCTTAAAATCCTGAGATAATGCGAAATAAGCAATAAAAAGGTTTTGCAACATAATTCCTACACCAAACATGCAACATGTCTAATAATGCGTGAAGATATGTATCTTTAATAGTTTTACTAGAAAAAAATATATTTTGTAAGTTTTGCAAAGAAGCAAATAAGTATAACTGTCATACCAAATATGAAATATATATAAACATAACTCCAAAATTGAACAAGCATTATGTTTAAAAATGCCTAAAATATTGTATCTATGTGAGTTTCACCAGAATCAGGTAATTTGGTTTACAAATACAATTTTTTTTTTTCATAACGACAGTATAACTGCTACATTCAATTTGACTGTTATTTAAACATAACTTCCTAATCACACATGCAAATTGGTTAATAAAGCCTAAAACAATGCATCCTTGTGAGTTTTACTCGAAACATTTGCTATTTTAAGGCTTGCAAACACAAAAAGTACTTTTTTACTCATTATGGCAGTAATGTTCTTAAAATCCTGAGATAATGCGAAATAAGCAATAAAAATGTGTTTCAATATAATTCCTACATCAAACTTGCAAAATGTCTAATAATGCCTGAAGACATGTATCTTTGTTAGTTTTACTAGAAAAATTATCTTTTGTAAGTTTTGCAAAGAGGCAAGTTAGTTTTTTCAATTCAATATGACAGTATAACTGTCATACCAAATAAGAAAGTTATATAAACATAACTCCAAAACTAAACATGCATTATGTCTAAAAATGCCTGTAATATTGTATCTATGTGAGTTTCACCAGAATCAGGTAATTTGGTAAGGTGTACAATTACATAATTTAGGGGTTTACTCATATTGACAGTTAACTGCTACTATTCAATTTGACTGTTAGTTAAACATAACTCCCTAACCATGAATGCAAAAAGGCTAAAAAAAGCCTAAAACAACTTATCCTTGTGAGTTTTACTCGAAACATATGCTTTTTTAAGGTTTGCAAACACTAAAAGTAGTTTTTTACTCAATATGACAGTAATGTTCTTAAAATCCTGAGATAATGAGAAAAAAGCAATAAAAATGTTTTTCAACATAATTCCTACACCAAACATGTAAAATGTCTAATAATGCCTGGAGACTTGTACCCTGTTAGTTTCACTAGAAAAAATAACTTTTGTAAGTTTTGCCATGACGCAAGTTAGTTTTTTTTAATTCAATATGACAGTATAACTGTCATACTAAATGTAAAAGTTATATAAACATAACTCCAAAACTGAACATGCATTATGTGTAAAAATGCCTGTAATATTGTATCTATGTGAGTTTTACCAGAATCAGGTAATTTGGTAAGGTTTACAAATACAAACATTTTTTTTTTTCATAATGACAGTATAACTGCTACATTCAATTTGATGTTATTTAAACATAACTTCCTAATCACACATGCAAATAGGTTAATAAAGACTAAAACTATGCATCCTTTTGAGTTTTACTCAAAACATTTGCTATTTTGAGGCTTGCAAACACAAAAAGTAGTTTTTTAATCATTATGACAGTAATGTTCTTAAAATCCTGAGATAATGCGAAATAAGCAATAAAATTGTTTTTCAACATAATTCCTACATCAAACATGCAACATGTCTAATAATGCCTGAAGACATGTATCTTTGTTACTTTTAATAGAAAAAATATCTTTTGTAAGTTTTGCAAAGAGGCAAGTTAGTTTTTTTAATTCAATATGACAGTATAACTGTCATACCAAATATGAAAGTTATATAAACATAACTCCAAAATTGAACATGCATTATGTCTAAAAAGGCCTAAAATATTGTATCTATGTGAGTTTTACAAGAATCAGTTAATTTGGTAAGGTGTACAATTACATAAAATAGGGGTTTACTAATAATGACAGTTAACTGCTACATTCAATTTGACAGTTATTTAAACATAACTTCCTAACCACACATGCAAAATATCCTAATACAGCCTAAAACAATGCATCCTTGTGAGTTTTACTCGAGACATATGCTATTTTAAAGCTTGCAAACACAAAAAGTAATTATGCCTGGAGAAATGTATCTTTGTGAGTTTTACTGGGAAACATTTTTTTTGTAAGGTTTATAAAGACAAAAGTTATTTTTTTTAACTCAATATGATGTTATAACTGTCAAACTAAATATAAAAGTAATATAAACATAATTCCAAAACCAAACTCCTAAACCAAACTTGCAATCCGTCTTAAACTGCCTGTAATATGGAATCTATATGAGTTTTACCAGAATCAGGTATTTTGGTAAGGTTAACAAATACAAAACTTGGGTTTTACTCATAATGACAGTATAACTGCATTATTTGATATGACAGTTATTTAAACATAATTCCTAAACCAAACATGATAAATGGCTAATAATGCCTGGAAAAATTTATATAAACATAACTCCAAAACCAAACATGCATTATGTCTAAAAATGCCTGTAATATTGTTTCTATGTGAGTTTTACCGGAATCAGGTATTTTGGTAAGGTTTACAAATACAACAATTGGGTTTTACTCATAATGACAGTATAACTGCCACATTTAATATGACAGTTATGTAAACATAACTCCTATACCACACATGCAAAATGGTTAATAATGCCTGGAGAAATGTATCTTTGTGATTTTTACTAGAAAAAAATATTTTGTAAGGTTTGTAAAGACAAAAGTTGGTTTTTTTTTTACTCAATATGATGGTATAACTGTCATACTAAATATGAAAGTTATATAAACATAATTCCAAAACCAAACTCCTAAACCAAACTTGCAATTTGTCTTAAATTGCCTGTAATATTGAATGTATGTGAGTTTTACCAGAATCAGGTATTTTGGTAAGGTTTACAAATATAAAACTTGGGTTTTACTCATAATGACAGTATAACTGCAACAATTGATATGACAGTTATTTAAACATAACTCCTAATCCAAACATGATAAATGGCTAATAATGCCTGGAGAAATGTATCATTGTGAGTTTTACTGGAAACAAATAATTTGTAAGGTTTATAAAGACACAAATTAGTTTTTTTTATTTAATATGATGGTATAACTGTCATACTAAATATGAAAGTTATATAAACACAACTCCAAAACCAAACATGCATTATGTCTAAAAATGCCTGTAAGTTAGTTTTTTTTTTTTACACAATTTAACAGTATAGCTGTCATACTATATATGAAAGTTATATAAACATAATTCCAAAACCAAATATTTAATCCGTCTAAAAATGCCTGTAAAATTAAATATATGTGAGTTTTATCAGAATCAGGTATTTTGGTAAGGTTTACGAATAAAAAAATTAGGTTTTACTCATAGTGACAGTATAACTGCCACACTCAATATGACAGTTAATTAAAAATAACTCCTAAAACACAAATGCAAAATGACTACTAATGCCTAGAGAAATGTATATTTGTGAATTTTACTGGAAAACAATATTTTGTAAGGTTTGTAAAGATACAAATTAGTTTTTTTTACTCATATGATGGTGTAACTGTCATACTAAATATGAAAGTTATAAAAACATAACTCCAAAACCAAAAATGCTTTATGTCTAAAAATTCCTGTAATATTGTATCGATGTGGGTTTTACCAGAATCAGGTATTTTGGTAAGGTTTAAAAATACAAAAAACAGGTTTTACTCATAATGACAGTATAACTGCCACACTCAATATGACAGTTATTTAAACATAACTCCTAAACCAAGCATGATAAATGACTAATTATGCCTGGAAAAATGTATCTTTTTGAATTTTACTGGGAAAAAAAAAAGTAAGGTTTATAAAGACACGTTATTTTTTTTTTACTCAATATGATGGTATAACTGTCATACTAAATATGAAAGTTGTATAAACATAACTCCAAACCCAAACATGCATTATGTCTAAAAATGCCTGCAATATTGTATCCATGTGATTTTTACCAGAATCAGGTATTTTTGGTAAGGTTTACAAATACAAAAATTAGGTTTTACTCACTATGACAGTATACTGTCACATTCAATCTGACAGTTATTTAAACATATTGTAACTCCTAAACCACAAATACAAAATGGCTAATAATGCCTGGAGAAATGTATCTTTGTGAGTTTTCCTGGAAAAAAAAAAAATATATATAAGGTTTGTAAAGACACAAGTTAGTTTTTTTACTTAATATGACAGTAGAACTGTCATACTAAATATGAAAGTTAAATAAACATAACTCCAAAACCAAACTTGCAATACGTCTAAAAATGCCTGTAATATTGAATCTATGTGAGTTTTACCAGAATCAGGTATTTTGGTAAGGTTTACAAATACAAAAATTGGGTTTTACTCATAATGACAGTATAACTGCCATATTCAAAATAACAGTTATTTAAACATAACTCCTAAACCAAACATGCTAATGCTAATAATGCCTGGAAAAATGTATCTTTGTGAGTTTTACTAGAAAAAAATATTTTGTAAGGTTTATAAAGACAAAAGTTTTTTTTTTTTACTATATGATGGTATACTGTCAAACTAAATATAAAAGTAATATAAACATCATTCCAAAACCAAACTCCTAAACCAAACTTGCAATCCGTCTTAAACTGCCTGTAATATTGAATCTATATGAGTTTTACCAGAATCAGGTATTTTGGTAAGGTTTACAAATACAAAACTTGGGTTTTACTCATAATGATAGTATAACTGCATTATTTGATATGACAGTTATTTAAACATAACTCCTAAACCAAACATGATAAATAGCTAATAATGCCTGGAAAAATGTATATAAACATAACTCCAAAACCAAACATGCATCATGTCTAAAAATGCCTGTAATAATGTATCTATGTGAGTTTTACTAGAATCGGGTATTTTGTTAAGGTTTACAAATACAAAAATTAGGTTTTACTCACTATGACAGTATACTGTCACATTCAATCTGACTGTTATTTAAACACAAATTCTAAACCACAGATGCAAAATGGCTAATAATAACTGGATAAATGTATTTTTGCGAGTTTTACTGGAAAAAAAATATTTTGTAAGGTTTCTATAGACACAAGTTAGTTTTTTTTATTTAATATGATGGAAACATGCTTTATGTCTAAAAAATTCTGTAATATTTTATCCATGTGAGTTTTATCAGAATCAGTTATTTTGGTAATTTTACAAATACCAAAATTAGGTTTTACTCATAATGACAGTATATCTGCTGCATTCAATCTGACAGTTATTTAAACATTTTGTATCTCCTAAACCACAAACACAAAATGGCTAATAATGCCTGGAGAAATGTATCTTTGTGAGTTTTCCTGGAGAAAAAAAAAAATATATATATAAGGTTTGTAAAGACACAAGTTAGTTTTTTTACTTAATATGACAGTAGAACTGTCATACTAAATATGAAAGTTAAATAAACATAACTCCAAAACCCAAACTTGCAATACATCTAAAAATGCCTGTAATATTGAATCCATGTGAGTTTTACCAGAATCAGGTATTTTGGTAAGGTTTACAAATACAAAAATTGGGTTTTACTCATAATGACAGTATAACTGCCATATTCAAAATAACAGTTATTTAAACATAACTCCTAAACCAAACATGCTAATGCTAATAATGCCTGGAAAAATGTATCTTTGTCAGTTTTACTAGAAAAAAATATTTTGTAAGGTTTGTAAAGACAAAAGTGTTTTGTTTTTTTACTCAATATGATGGTATAACTGTCAAACTAAATATAAAAGTAATATAAACATCTTTCCAAAACCAAACTCCTAAACCAAACTTGCAATCCGTCTTAAACTGCCTGTAATATTGAATCTATATGAGTTTTACCAGAATCAGGTATTTTGGTAAGGTTTACAAATACAAAACTTGGGTTTTACTCATAATGATAGTATAACTGCATTATTTGATATGACAGTTATTTAAACATAACTCCTAAACCAAACATGATAAATAGCTAATAATGCCTGGAAAAATGTATATAAACATAACTCCAAAACCAAACATGCATCATGTCTAAAAATGCCTGTAATATTGTATCTATGTGAGTTTTACTAGAATCGGGTATTTTGTTAAGGTTTACAAATACAAAAATTAGGTTTTACTCACTATGACAGTATACTGTCACATTCAATCTGACTGTTATTTAAACACAAATTCTAAACCACAGATGCAAAATGGCTAATAATAACTGGAGAAATGTATTTTTGTGAGTTTTACTGGAAAAAAAATATTTTGTAAGGTTTCTATAGACACAAGTTAGTTTTTTTTACTCAATATGATGGAAACATGCTTTATGTCTAAAAAATTCTGTAATATTTTATCCATGTGAGTTTTATCAGAATCAGTTATTTTGGTAATTTTACAAATACCAAAATTAGGTTTTACTCATAATGACAGTATATCTGCCGCATTCAATCTGACAGTTATTTAAACATTTTGTAACTCCTAAACCACAAATACAAAATGGCTAATAATGCCTGGAGAAATTTATCTTTGTGAGTTTTCCTGGAAAAAAAAAAATATATATATAAGGTTTGTAAAGACACAAGTTAGTTTTTTTACTTAATATGACAGTAGAACTGTCATACTAAATATGAAAGTTAAATAAACAGAACTCCAAAACCAAACTTGCAATACATCTAAAAATGCCTGTAATATTGAATCTATGTGAGTTTTACCAGAATCAGGTATTTTGGTAAGGTTTACAAATACAAAAATTGGGTTTTACTCATAATGACAGTATAACTGCCATATTCAAAATAACAGTTATTTAAACATAACTCCTAAACCAAACATGCTAATGCTAACAATGCCTGGAAAAATTTATCTTTGTCAGTTTTACTAGAAACAAAAATTTTGTAAGGTTTGTAAAGACAAAAGTGTTTTGTTTTTTTACTCAATATGATGGTATAACTGTCAAACTAAATATAAAAGTAATATAAACATCTTTCCAAAACCAAACTCCTAAACCAAACTTGCAATCCGTCTTAAACTGCCTGTAATATTGAATCTATATGAGTTTTACCAGAATCAGGTATTTTGGTAAGGTTTACAAATACAAAACTTGGGTTTTACTCATAATGATAGTATAACTGCATTATTTGATATGACAGTTATTTAAACATAACTCCTAAACCAAACATGATAAATAGCTAATAATGCCTGGAAAAATGTATATAAACATAACTCCAAAACCAAACATGCATCATGTCTAAAAATGCCTGTAATATTGTATCTATGTGAGTTTTACTAGAATCAGGTATTTTGTTAAGGTTTACAAATACAAAAATTAGGTTTTACTCACTATGACATACTGTCACTATGATATACTGTCACATTCAATCTGACTGTTATTTAAACACAAATTCTAAACCACAGATGCAAAATGGCTAAAAATAACTGGAGAAATGTATTTTTGTGAGTTTTACTGGAAAAAAAATATTTTGTAAGGTTTGTATAGACACAAGTTAGTTTTTTTTACACAATATGATGGAAACATGCTTTATGTCTAAAAAATTCTGTAATATTTTATCCATGTGAGTTTTATCAGAATCAGTTATTTTGGTAATTTTACAAATACCAAAATTAGGTTTTACTCATAATGACAGTATATCTGCCACACTCAATATGACAGTTATTTAAACATAACTCTAAACCAAACATGGTTAATGGCTAATAATGCCTGGAGAAATGTATCTTTGTGAGTTTTACAGGAAAAACATTTTTTTTAAGGTTTATAAAGACACAGTTAGTTTTTTTTACTCAATATGACAGTATAACTGTAATACTAAATGTAAAAAATATATAAACATAACTCCAAAACCAAACATGCATTATGTCTAAAAATGCCTGTAATATTGTATCAATGTGAGTTTTACTAGAATCAGTTGTTTTTGTAAGTTTTTCAAATACAAAATATTGGTTTTACTCACTATGACAGTATACTGTCACATTCAATCTGACAGCTATTTAAAAATAACTCCTAAACCACACATGCAAAATGACTAATAATGCCGAGAAAAATGTATCTATCTGAATTTTATTGGAAAAAAATATTTTGTGAGGTTTTTAAAATTACGAGTTTGTTATTTTTTACTCAATTTGACAGTATAACTGTCTTACTAAATATGAAAGTTATATACACATAACTCTAAAACCAAAGTTGCAATCCGTCTAAAAATGCCTGTAATATTGAATCTATGTGAGTTTTACCAAAATCAGGTATTTTGGTAAGGTTTACAAATACAAAATTTAGGTTTTACTCATAAAGACAGTATAACTGCCACACTCAATATGACAGTTTTTTAAACATAACTCTTAAAAAACAAATGCAAAATGACTAATAATGCCTGGAAAAATGTATCTTTGTGAATTTTAATGAACTTTTTTTTTTTTGTAGACACAAATTAGGTTTTTTTTACTCAATATGATGGTATAACTGTCATACTGAATATGAAAGTTATATAAACATAACTCCAAAACCAAACATGTTTTATTTCTAAAAATTCCTGTAATATTGTATCTATATGAGTTTTACCAGAATCAGGTATTTTGGTAAAGTTTACAAATACAAAAAATAGTTTTTACTCATAATGACAATATAACTGCCACATTTAACATGACAGGTATTTAAACAAAGCTACTAAACCAAACATGATAAATGGCTAATAATGCCTGGAGAAATGTATCTTTGTGAGTTTTACAGGAAAAAAAATAATTTCCAAGGTTTATAAAGACACATGGTAGTTTTTTTTTACTCAATATGATGGTTTAACCGTAATACTAAATATGAAAGTTATATAAACATAACTCCAAAAACAAACATGAATTTTGTCTAAAAATACCTGTAATATTGAATCTATGTGAGTTTTACCAGAATCAGGTATTTTGGTAAGGTTTACAAATACAAAAATTAGGTTTTACTCACTATGACAGTATACTGTCACATTCAATCTGACAGTTATGTAAACATAACTCCTAAACCACACATGCAAAATGGCTAATAATGCCTGGAGAAATGTATCTTTGTGAGTTTTACTAGGAAAAATGATTTGTAAGGTTTGTAAAGACACACGTTAGTTTTTTTTACTCAATATGACAGTATAACTGTCATACTACATGCAGAAAATATATAAACATGACTCAAAACCAAACTTGCAATCCGTCTAAAAATGTCTGTAGTATTAAATTTATGTGAGTTTTACCAAAATGAGGTATTTTGGTAAGGTTGACAAATAAAAAAAATAGGTTTTACTGATAGTGACATTATAAGTGCCACACTCAATATGACAGTTATTTAAACATAAGTCATAAACGACACATGAAAATGGCTATTAAACCTGGAGAAATGTATCTTTGTTAGTTTTACTAGAGTAATGATCTTTTGTAAGGTTTACAAAGACACAAGTTTTTTTACTCAATATGACGGTATACTGTCAAACTAAATAAAAAAGTTATAGAAACATAACTCCAAAACCTAACTCAAAAACCAAACATGCAATCCATTTAAAAATGCCTGTAATATTGAATACATGTGAGTTTTATCAGAATCAGGTATTTTGGTAAGGTTTACAAAAACAAAAATTAGATTTTACTCATAGTGACAGTATAACCGCCACACTCAATATGACAGTTAATTAAACATAACTCCTAAAACACAAATGCAAAATGACTATATATATATTTGAGGTATATTTGTGAATTTTACTGGAAAAAAATATTTTTAGGGTTTGTAAAGATACAAATTATTTTTTGTTTTTTACTCAATATGATGGTATAACTTTCATACTAAATATGAAAGTTATATAAACATGACTCCAAAACCAAACATGCTTTGTGTCTAAAAATTCTTGTAATATTGTATCGATGTGGGTTTTACCAGAATCAGGTATTTTGGTAAAGTTTACAAATACAAAAAATAGGTTTTACTCACTATGACAGTATACTGTCACATTCGATCTGACAGTTATTTAAACATAACTCCTAAACCACACATTCAAAATGACTAATAATGCCTGGAGAAATGTATCTCTGTGAATTTTTCTGGAAAAAAATATTTTGTAAGGTTTGTTATAACACAAGTTTTTTTTTACTCAATATGACAGCAGTATACTGTCATAGTGAGTAAAACCAATATTTTGTATTATAAACCTTACAAAAAAGACTGATTCTAGTAAAACTCACATGGATACACTATTACAGTTTTTTTTAGATAATATGCATGTTTGGTTTTGGAGTTATGTTTATATAACTTTTACATTTAGAATGAAAGTTATAATGTCATATTGAGTAAAAAAAATAACTTGTCTTTACAAAATAACAATTTTTTCCAAGCATTATTAGCCATTTTGCATGTGTGGTTTAGGAGTTATATTTAAATAACTGTCATATTGAGTGTGGCAATTATACTTTCATTATGAGTAAAACCTTATTTTTGTATTTGTAAACCTTACCAAAATACCTGATTGTAGTAAAACTCACATAGGTACAATATTACAGGCATTTTTTGGCATAATGAATGTTTGGTTTTGGAGTTATGTTTATATAACTTTCATATTTAGTATGACAGTTATACTGTCATATTAAGTAAAAAAAACTAACTTGTGTCTTTACAAACCTTACAAAATATTTTTTTTTTTTTCAGTAAAACTCACAAAGATACATTTCTCCAGGCATTATTAGTCATTTTCTATGTGTGGTTTAGGAGCTATGTTTAAATAACTGTCCGATTGAATGTGACAGAATACTGTCAAAGTGAGTAAAACCAATATTTTGTATTTGTAAACCTTAAAAAGAAAATGATTCTAGTAAAACTCACATGGATACAATGTTACAGGCATTTTTAGACATAATGCATGTTTAGTTTTGGAGTTTTGTTTATATACATTTTACATTTAGTATGACAATTATACTGTCATATGGAGTAAAAAACAACTAACTTGTGTCTTTACAAACCTTACAAAAATGTTGTTTTTTTCCAGTAAAACTCACAAAGATGCATTTCTCCAGTCATTATTAGCCATTTAGCATGTTGGGTTTACGAGTTATGTTTAAATAACTGTCATTTTGAACGTTGCAGTTATACTGTCATTATGAGTAAAACCTAATTTTTGTATTTGTAAACCTTACCAAAATACCTGTTTCTGGTAAAACTCACATAGATTCAATATTACAGGCATTTTTAGACGGATTGCATGTTTGGTTTTGAAGTTATGTTTATATAACTTTCAAATTTAGTAAGACAGTTATACCATAATATTGAGTAAAAAAAACTATATTGTGTCCAAACAATCCTTACAAAATATTTTTTTTCCGGTAAAACTCACAAAAATAAATTTCTCCAGGCATTATTAGCCATTTTGCATCTGTGGTTTAGAATGTATGTTTAAATAACAGTCATATTGAATGTGACAGTATACTGTCATAGTGAGTAAAACCAAAATGTTGTATTTGCAAACCTTACAAAAACAAATTATTCTACTAAAACTCACTTGGATACAATATTATAGGCATTTTAAGACATAATGCATGTTTGGTTTAGGAATTATGTTGAAAAACAATTTTGTTGCTTTTTTTGCATTATATCAGGATTTTAAAAACATCACTGTCATATTGAGAAAAAAACTACTTTTTTTAATTGCAAGCCTTAAAAAAGCATATGTTCGAGTAAATCTCACAAGGATACATTGTTTTAGGCATTATTAGCATTTTTGCATGTGTGGTTTAGGAGTTATGTTTAAATAACTGTCAGATTGAATGTGACAGTATACTGTCATAGTGAGTAAAATCAATATTTTGTATTTGCAAACCTTACAAAAAAAACTTATTCTAGTAAAACTCACATGGATTCAATATTACAGGCATTTTTAGATATAAAGCATGTTTGGTTTTGGAGATATGTTTATATAAATTTTACATTTAGTATGAGAGTTACACTGTCATATGGAGTAATAAAAACTAACTTGTGTCTTTACAAACCTTACAAAAAAATGTTTTTTCCAGTAAAACTCACAAAAATGCATTTCGCCAGTCATAATTAGCCATTTAGCATGTTTGGTTTAGGAGTTATGTTTAAATAACTGTCATTTTGAACGTTGCAGTTATACTGTCATTATGAGTAAAACCTAATTTTTGTATTTGTAAACCTTACCAAAATACCTGATTCTGGTAAAACTCACAGAGACTCAATATTACAGGCATTTTTAGACGGATTGCATGTTTGGTTTTGGAGTTATGTTTATATAACTTTCATATATAGTATGACATTTATATTGTCAAATTGAGTAAAAAAAACTAACTTGTGTTTTTACAAACCTTACAAAATATTTTTTTTCCAGTAAAATTCACTGAGATACATTTTTCCAGGCATTATTAGTCATTTTGCATGTGTGGTTTAGGAGTTATGTCAGATTGAATGTAACAGTATACTGTCATAGTGAGTAAAACCAATATTTTGTATTTGCAAAACCTTACAAAAACAACAGATTCTACTAAAACTCACATGGATACAATATTACAGGCATTTTTAGACATAATGCATATTTGGTTTTGGAGTTTTAATTATATAACTTTTACATTTAGTATGACAGTTATACTGTCATATTGAGTAAAAGAAACTAACTTGTGTCTATACAAACCTTACAAAATATTTCTTTCCAGTACTAGGTATTTTGGTAAGGTTTACAAATAAAAAAATTAAGTTTTACTCATAATGACAGTATAACTGCCACGTTCAAAATGACAAATATTTAAACATAACTCCTAAACCAAACTTGCTATATGGCTAATAATGCCTGGAGAAATGAATCTTTGTGAGTTTTAATGGAAAAACAATATTTTGTAAGGTTTGTAAAGACACAAGTTAGTTTTGTTTTACTCAATATGACAGTATAACTGTCATACTTAATGTAAAAGTTGTATAAACATAACTAAAAAACCAAACATGCATTATATCTAAAATTGCCTGTAACGATGTATCCATGTGAGTTTTACTAGAATCAGTTGTTTTTGTAAGTTTTGCAAATACAAAATATTGGTTTTACTCACTATGACAGTATACTGTCACATTCAATCTGACAGTTATTTAAACAAAACTCCTAAACCACACATTAAAAGTGACTAATAATAACTGGAGAAATGTATGTCTGTGATTTTTTCTGGAAATTTTTTTTTTTTTTAAAGTTTGTAAAAACACGTTAGTTTTTTTTTTCTCAATATGACAGCAGTATACTGTCATAGTGAGTAAAACCAATATTTTGTATTTGCAAACCTTACAAAAACAACTGATTCTAGTAAAACTCACATGGATACAAAATTACAGGCATTTTTTGATATAATACATGTTTGGTTTTGAAGTTATGTTTATATAACTTTTACATTTAGTATGACAGTTATAATGTCATATTGAATAAAAAAAATAACTTGTGTCTTTACAAACCTTACAATTTTTTTTTTCCAGTAAAACTCACAAATATAAATTTTTCCAAGCATTATTAGCCATTTTGCATGTGTGGTTAGGGTTAGGGTTAGGGTTAGGGTTAGGGTTAGGGGTTAGGGTTAGGGTTAGGGTTAGGGTTAAAGTTGGTAAAACCCACACCGATACAATATTCCAGGAATTTTTAGACATAAAGCATGTTTTGGAGTTATGTTTATATGACTTTCATATTTAGTATGACAGTTATACCATTATTTTGAATAAAAAAAAACTAATTTTTATCTTTACAAATCTTACAAAATATTGTTTTCCAGTAAAATTCACAACTATACATTTCTCTAAGCATTATTAGTCATTTTGCATTTGTGTTTTAGGAGTTATGTTTAATTAACTGTCATATTGAGCGTGGCAGTTATATCTATGAGTAAAACCAAATTTTTGTATTCATAAACCTTACCAAAATACCTGAATCTGATAAAACTCACATATATTCAATATTACAGGCATTTTTTGACGGATTGCATATTTGGTTTTGGAATTATGTTCATATAACTTTCATATATAGTATGAAAGCTAAACTGTTAAATTGTGTAAAAAAAACGAACTTGTGTCTTTACAAACCTTCCAAAATATTTTTCCAGTAAAACTCACAAATATACATTCCTCAAGGCCATTTTGTCAGTATACTGTCCATATGAGTAAAACTAATAGTTTGTATTTGTATACCTTACAAAAACAACTGATTATAGTAAAACTCACATGGATACAAAATTATAAGCATTTTTAAACACAATGTATGTTTGGTGGCAGTCAATGTGGCAGTTATACTGTCATTATGGGTAAAACCTAATTTTTGTAATTGTAAACCTTACCAAAATACCAGATTCTGGTAAAACTCACATAGATACAATATTACAGGCATTTTTAGACATAATGTATGTTTGGTTTTGGAGTTATATTTATATAACTTTCATATTTAGTATGACAGTTATACCATCATATTAAATAAAAAAAACTAACTTGTGTCTTTATAAACCTTACAAATTATTTGTTTCCAGTAAAACTCACACTGATACATTTTTCCAGGCATTATTAGCCATTTATCATGTTTGGTTTAGGAGTTATGTTTAAATAACTGTCATATCAAATGTTGCAGTTATACTGTCATTATGAGTAAAACCCAAGTTTTGTATTTGTAAACCTTACCAAAATACCTGATTCTGGTAAAACTCACATAGATACAATATTACAGGAATTTTTAGACATAAAACCTGTTTGGTTTTGGAGTTATGTTTATATAACTTTCATATTTAGTATGACAGTTATACCATCATATTGCGTAAAAAAAACAAATTTGTGTCTTTACAAACCTTACAAAATATTTTTTTCTAGTAAAAATCACAAAGCTTACATATTACAGGCAGTTTAAGACATATTGCAAGTTTGGTTTAGGAGTTTGGTTTTGTTACCGGTATGTTTATATAACTTTCATATTTAGTATGACAGTTATACCATGATATTGAGTAAAAAAAAACTAACTTTTGTCTTTACAAACCTTACAAAATATTTTTTTCTAGTAAAAATCACAAAGCTACATTTCTCCAGGCATTATTAGCCATGTATCATGTATGGTTTAGGAATTATATTTAAATAACTGTCATGTTGAGTGTGGCAGTATACTGTCATAGTGAGTAAAACCTAATTTTTGTATTTGTAAACCTTACCAAAATACCTGATTCTGGTAAAACTCACATAGATACAATATTACAGGAATTTTTAGACATAAAACCTGTTTGGTTTTGGAGTTATGTTTATATAACTTTTATATTTAGTATGACAGTTATACCATCATATTGCGTAAAAAAAACAAATTTGTGTCTTTACAAACCTTACAAAATATTTTTTTCCATTAATATTCACAAAGATACATTTTTCCAGGCATTAATAGTCATTTTGCATTTGTTTTTTTAGGAGTTATGTTTAAAAAACTGTCAAATTGAGTGTGGCAGTTATACTGTCATTATGAGTAAAACCTAATTTTTGTATTTGTAAACCTTACCAAAATACCTGATTTTGGTAAAACTCACATAGATTCAATATTACAGGCATTTTTAGACGGATTGCAAGTTTGGTTTTGGAGTTATGTGTATATAACTTTCATATTTAGTATGACAGTTATACTGTCAAATTGAGTAAAAAATAACAAACTTGTAATGTTACAAACCTTAGAAAATATTTTTTTCCAGTAAAATTCACAGAGATACATTTTTCTCGGCATTATTAGTCATTTTGCACGTGTGGTTTAGGAGTTATGTTTAAATAACAGTCAGATTGAATGTGACAGTATACTGTCATAGTGAGTAAAACCAAATGTTTGTATTTGTAAACCTTAACAAAATACCTGATTCTAGTAAAACTCACATAGATTAAATATTACAGGCATTTTTAGACGGATTGCATGTTTAGTATTGGAGTTATGTTTATATAACTTTTACTTTTATTATGACAGTTATACAAACATATTGAATAAAAAAAAAATTGTATTTTGTAATTTTTGTATTTATAAACCTTACCAAAATTCCTGATTCTGGTAAAACTCACATAGATACAATATTACAGGCATTTTAAGACATAAGGCATGTTTGGTTTTGGAGTTATGATTATAGACATTTTTCCAGGCATTATTAGCTATTTATCATGTTTGGTTTAGGAGTTATGTTTAAATAACTGTCATATCAAATAATTTCAGTTATGAGTAAAACCCAAGTTTTGTATTTGTAAACCTTATCAAAATACCTGATTCTGGTAAAACTCATATAGATTCAATATTACAGGCAGTTTAAGACGGATTGCAAGTTTGGTTTAGGAGTTTGGTTTTGGAATGATGTTTATATTACTTTTATATTTACTTTGACAGTTATACCATCATATTGAGAAAAAAAAAAAAAAAAAAAAAAAAAAATTCTAGTAAAACTCACAAAGATACATTTCTCCAGGCATTATTAGCTATTTAGCATGTTTGGTTAAGGAGTTATGTTTAAATAACTGTTATTTTGAATATGGCAGTTATACTGTCATTATGAGTAAAACCCAATTTTTGTATTTGTAAACCTTACCAAAATATCTTATTCTGGTAAAACTCACATAGATTCAATATTACAGGCATTTTTAGACGTATTGCAAGTTTAGTTTCTGAGTTATGTTCATTTAACTTTCATATTTAGTATGACAGTTCTACTGTCATATTAAGTAAAAAAAAACTAACTTGTGTCTTTACAAACCTTATACATTTTTTTTTTCCAGGAAAACTCACAAAGATACATTTCTCCAGACATTATTAGCCATTTTGTATTTGTGGTTTAGGAGTTACAATATGTTTAAATAACTGTCAGATTGAATGTGACAGTATACTGTCATAGTGAGTAAAACCTAATTTTTGTATTTGTAAACCTTACCAAAAATGGTAAAAATCACATGGATACAATATTCCAGGCATTTTTAGACATAATGCATGTTTGGTTTTGGAGTTATGTTTATATACATTTTTCCAGGCTTTATTAGCTATTATCATGTTTGGTTTAGGAGTTATGTTTAAATAACTGTCAGATTGCATGTGACAGTATACTGTCATTATGAGTAAAACCTATTTTTTGTATTTGTAAACCTACCAAAATACCTTATTCTGGTAAAACCCACATCGATACAATATTACAGGAATTTTTTAGACATAAAACATGTTTGGTTTTGGAGTTATGTTTATATAACTTTCATATTTAGTATGACAGTTATACCAACATATTGAGTAAAAAAAAAACTAATTTGTATCTTTACAAACAAAATATTGTTTTCCAGTAAAATTCACAAATATACATTTCTCTAGGCATTAGTAGTCATTTTGCATTTGTGTTTTAGGAGTTATGTTTAATTAACTGTCATATTGAGTGTGGCAGTTATACTGTCACTATGAGTAAAACCTAATTTTTGTATTCGTAAACCTTACCAAAATACCTGATTCTGATAAAACTCACACATATTCAATATTACAGGCATTTTTAGACAGATTGCATATTTGGTTTTGGAATTATGTTTATATAACTTTCATATATAGTATGACAGCTATATTGTTAAATTGTGTAAAAATACACAAATATTTACACAATTTAAATACCTGCTACTAGGGTGTAGCAGGTATTTTTTTCAGTAAAACTCACAAAGATACATTCCTCAAGGCATTATTAGCCATTTTGTCAGATTAATTGTGTGACAGTATACTGTCATTATGAGTAAAACTAATATTTTGCATTTGTAAACCTTACACAAACAACTGATTCTAGTAAAACTCACATGGATACAAAATTATAAGCATTTTTAGACATAATGCATGTTTGGTGGCAGTCAATGTGGCAGTTATACTGTCATTATGAGTAACACCTAATTTTTGTATTTTTCAACCTTACCAAAATACCTGATTCTGGTAAAACTCACATAGATACAATATTACAGGCATTTTTAGACATAATGCATGTTTGGTTTTGGAGTTATGTTTATATAACTTTCATATTTAGTATGACAGTTATATCATCATATTAAATAAAAAAAACTAACTTGTGTCTTTATAAACCTTACAAATTATTTGTTTCCAGTAAAACTCACAATGATACATTTCTCCAGGCATTATTAGCCATTTATCATGTTTGGATTAGGAGTTATGTTTAAATAACTGTCATATCAAATGTTGCAGTTATACTGTCATTATGAGTAAAACCCAGGTTTTGTATTTGTAAACCTTACCAAAATACCCTATTCTGGTAAAACTCACATAGATTCAATATTACAGGCAGTTTAAGACAGATTGCAAGTTTGGTTTAGGAGTTTGTTTTTGGAATTATGTTTATATAACTTTCATATTTAGTATAACAGTTATACCATCATATTGAATAAAAAAAAACTAACTTTTGTCTTTACAAACCTTACAAAATATTTTTTTCTAGTAAAAATCACAAAGATACATTTCTCCAGGCATTATTAACCATTTTGCATTTGTGGTATAGGAGTTATGTTTACATAACTGTCATATTAAATGTGGCAGTTTTACTGTCATTATGAGTAAAACCATATTTGTGTATATGTAAACCTTACCAAAATACCTGATTCTGGTAAAACTCACATAGATACAATACTAAAGACATTTTTAGACATAATGCATGTTTGGTTTTGGACTTATGTTTGTATACATTTTTCCAGGCATTATTAGCCATTTATCATGTTTGGTTTGGCTCTCTGAGCTGCCACCTTAATGTGGTAGAGGAGTTTGCGTGTCCCAATGATCCTAGGAGCTATGTTGTCCGGGGGCTTTATGCCCCCTGGTAGGGTCTCCCAAGACAAACTGGTCCTAGGTGAGGGATCAGACAAAGAGCAGCTCGAAGACCTCCATGAAATATAAAAACCAAGGACCCAGATTTCCCTCGCCCGGACGCGGGTCATCGGGGCCCCCCTCTGGAGCACGATGGCGAGCGCCTGGTGGCCGGGCCTGTCCCCGAAGAGCACAGCCCGAAGAGGCAACATGGGTCCCCCCTCCAATGGGCTCACCACCCATAGCAGGGGTCATAGAGGTCGGGTGCGATGTGAGCTGGGCGGCAGCCGAAGGCAGGGCACTTGGCGGTCCGATCCTCGGCTACAGAAGCTAGCTCTTGGGACGTGGAACGTCACCTCGCTGGGGGGGAAGGTGCCTGAGCTAGTGCGCGAGGTGGAGAAGTTCCGGCTAGATATAGTCGAACTCACTTCGACGCACAGCAAGGGCTCTGGAACCAGTTCTCTCGAGAGGGGCTGGACTCTCTTCCACTCTGGCGTTACCGGCAGTGAGCGGCGACGGGCTGGGGTGGCAATTCTTGTTTCCCCCCGGCTCAGAGCCTGTACGTTGGAGTTCAACCCGGTGGACGAGAGGGTAGCTTCCCTCCGCCTTCGGGTGGGGGAACGGGTCCTGACTGTGGTTTGCGCTTACGCGCCAAACCGCAGATCAGAGTACCCACCCTTTTTGGATTCACTTGAGTGAGTACTTGAGAGTGCTCCCCCGGGTGATTCCCTCGTTCTACTGGGGGACTTCAATGCTCATGTTGGCAACGACAGTGAAACCTGGAGAGGCGTGATTGGGAAGAATGGCTGCCCGGATCTGAACCCGAGCGGTGTTTTGTTATTGGACTTTTGTGCCCGTCACAGATTGTCCATAACGAACACCATGTTCAAACATAAGGGTGTCCATATGTGCACTTGGCACCAGGACACCCTAGGCCGCAGTTCCATGATCGACTTTGTAGTTGTGTCATCGGATTTGCGGCCTCATGTTTTGGACACTCGGGTGAAGAGAGGGGCAGAGCTTTCTACCGATCACCACCTGGTGTTGAGTTGGCTGCGATGGTTGGGGAGGATGCCGGACAGACCTGGCAGGCCCAAACGCATTTTGAGGGTTTGCTGGGAACGTCTGGCAGAGTCTCCTGTCAGAGAGAGTTTCAATTCCCACCTCCGGAAGAACTTTGAACATGTCACGAGGGAGGTGCTGGACATTGAGTCTGAATTGACCATGTTCCGCGCCTCTATTGTCGAGGCGGCTGATTGGAGCTGTGGCCGCAAGGTAGTTGGTGCTTGTCGTGGCGGTAATCCTAGAACCCGTTGGTGGACACCGGCGGTGAGGGATGCCGTCAAGCTGAAGAAGGAGTCCTATCGGGTTCTTTTGGCTCATAGGACTCCTGAGGCAGCGGACAGGTACCGACAGGCCAAGCGGTGTGCGGCTTCAGCGGTCACAGAGGCAAAAACTCGGACATGGGAGGAGTTCGGGGAAACCATGGAAAACGACTTCCGGACGGCTTCGAAGCAATTCTGGACCACCATCCGCCGCCTCAGGAAGGGGAAGCAGTGCACTATCAACACCGTGTATGGTGAGGATGGTGTTCTGCTGACCTCGACTGCAGATGTTGTGGATCGGTGGAGGGAATACTTCGAAGACCTCCTCAATCCCACCAACACGTCTTCCTATGAGGAAGCAGTGCCTGGGGAGTCTGTGGTGGGCTCTCCTATTTCTGGGGCTGAGGTTGCTGAGGTAGTTGAAAAGCTCCTCGGTGGCAAGGCCCCAGGGGTAGATGAGATCCGCCCGGAGTTCCTTAAGGCTCTGGATGCTGTGGGGCTGTCTTGGTTGACAAGACTCTGCAGCATCGCGTGGACATCGGGGGCGGTACCTCTGGATTGGCAGACCGGGGTGGTGGTTCCTCTCTTTAAGAAGGGGAACCGGAGGGTGTGTTCTAACTATCGTGGGATCACACTCCTCAGCCTTCCCGGTAAGGTCTATTCAAGTGTACTGGAGAGGAGGCTACGCCGGATAGTCGAACCTCGGATTCAGGAGGAACAGTGTGGTTTTCGTCCTGGTCGTGGAACTGTGGACCAGCTCTATACTCTCGGCAGGGTCCTTGAGGGTGCATGGGAGTTTGCCCAACCAGTCTACATGTGTTTTGTGGACTTGGAGAAGGCATTCGACCGTGTCCCTCAGGAAGTCCTGTGGGGAGTGCTCAGAGAGTATGGGGTATCGGACTGTCTGATTGTGGCAGTCCGCTCCCTGTATGCTCAGTGCCAGAGCTTGGTCCGCATTGCCGGCAGTAAGTCGGACACGTTTCCAGTGAGGGTTGGACTCCGCCAAGGCTGCCCTTTGTCACCGATTCTGTTCATAACTTTTATGGACAGAATTTCTAGGCGCAGTCAAGGCGTTGAGGGGATCTGGTTTGGTGGCTGCAGGATTAGGTCTCTGCTTTTTGCAGATGATGTGGTCCTGATGGCTTCATCTGGCCAGGATCTTCAGCTCTCACTGGATCGGTTCGCAGTCGAGTGTGAAGCGACTGGGATGAGAATCAGCACCTCCAAGTCCGAGTCCATGGTTCTCGCCCGGAAAAGGGTGGAGTGCCATCTCCGGGTTGGGGAGGAGATCTTGCCCCAAGTGGAGGAGTTCAAGTACCTCGGAGTCTTGTTCACGAGTGAGGGAAGAGTGGATCGTGAGATCGACAGGCGGATCGGTGCGGCGTCTTCAGTAATGCGGACGCTGTATCGATCCGTTGTGGTGAAGAAGGAGCTGAGCCGGAAGGCAAAGCTCTCAATTTACCGGTCGATCTACGTTCCCATCCTCACCTATGGTCATGAGCTTTGGGTTATGACCGAAAGGACAAGATCACGGGTACAAGCGGCCGAAATGAGTTTCATCCGCCGGGTGGCGGGGCTCTCCCTTAGAGATAGGGTGAGAAGCTCTGTCATCCGGGAGGAGCTCAAAGTAAAGCCGCTGCTCCTCCACATCGAGAGGAGCCAGATGAGGTGGTTCGGGCATCTGGTCAGGATGCCACCCGAACGCCTCCCTAGGGAGGTGTTTAGGGCACGTCCGACCGGTAGGAGGCCGCGGGGAAGACCCAGGACACGTTGGGAAGACTATGTCTCCCGGCTGGGCTGGGAACGCCTCGGGGTCCCACAGAAAGAGCTGGACGAAGTGGCTGGGGAGAGGGAAATCTGGGCTTCCCTGCTTAGGCTGCTGCCCCCGCGACCCGACCTCGGATAAGCGGAAGAAGATGGATGGATGGATGGATGGTTAAGGAGTTATGTTTAAATAACTGTCATATCAAATGACAAATAACTGTCATATCATAATGACAGTTATACTGTCATTATGAGTAAAACCCAAGTTCTGTATTTGTAAACCTTATCAAAATACCTGATTCTGGTAAAACTCATATAGATTCAATATTACAGGTAGTTTAAGACGGATTGCAAGTTTGGTTTAGGAGTTTGGTTTTCGAATTATGTTTATATTACTTTTATATTTAGTTTGACAGTTATACCATCACATTGAGTAAAAAAAAAAAAAACGTTTTTCTTTACAAACCTTACAAAATATTTTTTTCTAGTAAAACTCACAAAGATACATTTCTCCAGGCATTATTAGCCATTTAGCTTGTTTGGTTTAGGAGTTATGTTTAAATAACTGTTATTTTGAATATCGCAGTTATACTGTCATTATGAGTAAAACCAAATTTTTGTATTTGTAAACCTTACCAAAATACCTGATTCTGGTAAAACTCAGATAGATTCAATATTACAGGCATTTTTAGACGTATTGCAAGTTTGGTTTTGGAGTTATGTTTATTTAACTTTCATATTTAGTATGACAGTTATACTGTCATATTAAGTGAAAAAACTAACTTGTTTCTTTACAAACCTTATAAAAAAAATGTTTTCCAGGAAAACTCACAAAGATACATTTTTCCAGGCATTATTAGCCATTTTGTAATTGTGGTTTATGAGTTACAGTATGTTTAAATAACTGTCAGATTGAATGTGACAGTATACTGTCATAGTGAGTAAAACCTAATTTTTGTATTTGTAAACCTTACCAAAAATACCTGATTCTGGTAAAAAATCACAAAGATACAATATTGCAGGCATTTTTAGACATAATGCATGTTTGGTTTTGGAGTTATGTTTATACAACTTTTATATTTAGTATGACAGTTATACCATCATATTGAGTAAAAAAAAAAAAAACGTGTCTTTATAAACCTTACAAAAAAAAATGTTCCCAGTAAAACTCACAAAGATAAATTTCTCAAGGCATAATTAGCCATTTATTACTGTCATAATGAGTAAAAAAAATACTTTTTGTGTTTGCAAGCCTTTAAATAGCAAATGTTTCCAGTAAAACTCACAAGGATACATTGTTTTAGGCTTTATTAACTTATTTGCATGTGTGATTAGGAAGTTATGTTTAAATAACAGTTTAATTGAATGTAGCAGATATAATGTCATTTTGAGAAAAACCCAAATTTTGTATTTGTAAACCTTACCAAATTACCTGATTCTGGTAAAACTCACATAGATACAATATTATAGGCATTTTTAGACATAATACTTGTTCAAATTTGGAGTTATGTTTATATATATTTCATATTTGGTATGACAGTTATAATGTTATATTGAATTAAAAAAACTAACTTGCCTCTTTGCAAAACTTACAAAAGATATGTTTTCTAGTAAAACTAACAAAGATACATATGTTCACGCATTATTAGACATTTTGCATGTTTGGTGTAGGAATTATGTTGAAAAAACATTTTTATTGCTTATTTCGCATTATCTCAGGATTTTAAGAACATTACTGTCATAATGAGTAAAAAACTACTTTTTGTGTTTGCAAGCCTTAAAATAGTATATTTTTCGGTAAAACTCACATGGATTCATTGTTTTAGGCTTTATTAGCCTATTTTGCATGTGTGGTTAGAAGTTATGTTTAAATAACTGTCAAATTGAATGTAGCAGTTATCTGTCATTATGAGTAAACCCCTAATTTTTGTAATTGTACACCTTACCAAATTACCTGATTCTTGTAAAACTCAAATAGATTCAATATTTTAGGCATTTTTAGACAAAATGCATGGTTAGTTTTGGAGTTATGTTTATATAACTTTCATATTTGGTATGACAGTTATACTTTCATATTGAATTAAAAAAACTTAACTTGCCTCTTCGCAAAACTTACAAAAGATAATTTTTCTAGTAAAACTAACAAAGATACATATCTTCACTCATTATTAGACAGCTTGCATGTTTGGTGTAGGAATTATGTTGAAAAACATGTTTATTGCTTATTTCGCATTATCTCATTATTTTAAGAACATTACTGTCATAATGAGTAAAAAACTACTTTTTGTGTTTGCAAGCCTTAAAATAGCATATGTTTAGAGTAAAACTCACAAGGATGCATTGTTTTAGGCTTTATTAACCTATTTTGCATGTGTGGTTAGGGAGTTATGTTTAAATAACAGTCAAATTGAATGTAGCAGTTAAACAGTCATTATGAAAAAAAACCATTTTTGTATTTGTAAACCTTACCAAATTACCAGATTCTTTTGAAACTCACATAGATACAATATTTTAGGCATTTTTAGACATTAATGCATGTTCAATTTTGGAGTTATGTTTATATATATTTCATATTTGGTATGACAGTTATACTGTCATATTGAATTAAAAAAACTAACTTGCCTTTTTGCAAAACTTACAAAAGATATTTTTTCTAGTAAAACTAACAAAGATTCATGTCTTCAGGCATTATTAGACATGTTGCATGTTTGGTGTAGGAATTAAGTTGAAAAACATTTTTATTGCTTATTTCGCATTATCTCAGGATTTTAAGAACATTACTGTCATAATGAGTAAAAAACTACTTTTTGTGTTTGCAAGCCTTAAAATAGCAAATGTTTCCAGTAAAACTCACAAGGATACATTGTTTTAGGCTTTATTAACCTATTTGCATGTGTGATTAGGAACTTATCTTTAAATAACAGTTTAATTGAATGTAGCAGTTATCTGTCATTATGAGTAAACCCCTAATTTTTGTAATTGTACACCTTACCAAATTACCTGATTCTGGTGAAACTCAAATAGATTCAATATTTTAGGCAATTTTAGACACAATGCATGTTCAGTTTTGGAGTTATGTTTATATAACTTTCATATTTGGTATGTCAGTTATACTGTCATATTGTATTAAAAAAACTAACTTGAGTCTTTGTAAAACTTACAAAAGATATTTTTTCTAGTATAACTAACAAAGATACATGTATCCAGGCATTATTAGACATGTTGCATGTTTGGTGTAGGAATTATGATGAAAAACATTTTTATTGCTTATTTCGCATTATCTCATGATTTTAAGAACATTACTGTCATAATGAGCAAAAAACTCCTTTTTGTGTTTGCAAGCCTTCAAATAGCATATGTTTAGAGTAAAACTCACAAGGATGCATTGTTTTAGGCTTTATTAGCCTATTTGCATGTGTGGTTAGGAAGTTATGTTAAAATAACTGTCAAATTGAATATAGCAGTTATAATGTCATTATGAGGAAAACCCAAATTTTGTATTTGTAAACCTTACCAAATTACCTGATTCTGGTAAAACTCACATAGATACAATATTATAGGCATTTTTAGACATAATACTTGTTCAATTTTGGAGTTATGTTTATATATATTTCATATTTGGTATGACAGTTATAATGTTATATTGAATTAAAAAAACTAACTTGCCTCTTTGCAAAACTTACAAAAGATATGTTTTCTAGTAAAACATATGTTCACGCATTATTAGACATGTTGCATGTTTGGTGTAGGAATTATGTTGAAAAAACATTTTTATTGCTTATTTCGCATTATCTCAGGATTTTAAGAACATTACTGTCATAATGAGTAAAAAACTACTTTTTGTGTTTGCAAGCCTTAAAATAGTATATGTTTCGGTAAAACTCACATGGATGCATTGTTTTAGGCTTTATTAGTCTATTTTGCATGTGTGGTTAGAAGTTATGTTTAAATAACTGTCAAATTGAATGTAGCAGTTATCTGTCATTATGAGTAAACCCCAAATTTTTGTAATTGTACACCTTACCAAATTACCTGATTCTTGTAAAACTCAAATAGATTCAATATTTTAGGCATTTTCAGACAAAATGCATGTTTAGTTTTGGAGTTATGTTTATATAACTTTCATATTTGGTATGACAGTTATACTTTCATATTGAATTAAAAAATCTTAACTTGATTTAGGAGTTATGTTTAAAAAACAGTCAGATCGAATGTGACAGTATACTTCCATATTAGTTTTACTCAATATGCCAGAAATGTTCTTAAAATCCTGAGAAAATGCAAAAAAAGCAATAAAAATGTTTTTCAACATAATCCCTACACCAAACATGCAACATGTCTAATAATGCTTGAAGACATGTATCTTTGTTAGTTTTACTAGAAAATGTATCTTTTGTAAGTTTTACAAAGACTCAAGCTAGTTTTTTTTTAATACAATACAATACTCATAATGACAGTTAACTGCTACATTCAATTTGACTGTTATTTAAACATAACTCCCTAACCACACATGCAAAATAGGTTATTAAAGCCTAAAACAATGCATGCTTGTGAGTGTTACTCGAAACATATGCTATTTTAAGGTTTGCAAACACAAAAAGTAGTTTTTTACTCATTATGACAGTAATGTTCTTAAAATCCTGAGATAGTGCGAAATAAGCAATAAAAATGTTTTCCAACAATATTCCTACACCAAACATGCAACATGTCTAATAATGCCTGAAGACATGTATCTTTTTTAGTTTTACTAGAAAAATTATCTTTTGTAAGTTTTGCAAAGAGGCAAATAAGTTTTTTTAATTCAATATGACAGTATAACTGTCATACCAAATATGAAAGTTATATAACCAAAACTCCAAAACTGAACATGCATTGTGTCTAAAATTGCCTGTAATATTGTATCTATGTGAGTTTCACCAGAATCAGTTAATTTGGTAAGGTGTACAATTATATAAATCAAGGGTTTACTCATAATGACAGATATCTGCTACATTCAATTTGAGTTATTTAAATGCCTGAAGACATGAATCTTTGTTAGTTTTACTAGAAAAAATATCTTTTGTAAGTTTTGCAAAAAGGCAAGTTAGTTTTTTTAATTCAATATGACAGTATAACTGTCATACCAAATATGAAATATATATAAACATAACTCCAAAATTGAACATGCATTAATGTCCAAAAATGCCTAAAATATTGTATCTATGTGAGTTTCACAAGAATCTGGTAATTTGGTAAGCTTTACAAATACAAAAATTGTTGTTTTTTTCATAATGACTGTTTAACTGCTACATTCAATTTGACTGTTATTTAAACATTACTCCCTAACCACACATGCAAAATAGGTTAATAAAGCCTAAAACAATGCATCCTTGTGAGTTTTACTCGAAACATATGCTATTTTAAGGCTTGCAAACACAAAAAGTAGTTTTTTACTCATTATGACAGTAATGTTCCTAAAATAATGAGATAATGCGAAATAAGCAATAACGATGTTTTTCAACATAATTCCTAGACCAAACATGCAAGCTGTCTAATAATGCGTGAAGATATGTATCTTTGTTAGTTTTACTAGAAAAATTATCTTTTGTAAGTTTTGCAAAGAGGCAAGTTAAGATTTTTTAATTCAATATGAAAGTATAACTGTCATACCAAATATGAAAGTTATATAAACATGACTCCAAAACTAAACATGCATTTTGTCTAAAAAATACCTAAAATATTGAATCTATTTGAGTTTTACAAGAATCAGGTAATTTGGTAAGGTGTACAATTACAAAAATTAAGGGTTTACTCTTAATGACAGATAACTGCTACATTCAATTTGACAGTTATTTAAACATAACTTCTAACCACACATGCAAAATAGACTAATAAAGCCTAAAACAATGCATCCATGTGAGTTTTACCGAAACATATACTATTTTAAGGCTTGCAAACACAAAAAGTAGTTTTTTACTCATTATGACAGTAATGTTCTTAAAATCCTGAGATAATGCGAAATAAGCAATAAAAATGTTTTTTCAACATAATTCCTACACCAAACATGCAACATGTCTAATAATGCGTGAACATATGTTTTACTAGAAAACATATCTTTTGTAAGTTTTGCAAAGAGGCAAGTTAGTTTTTTTAATTCAATATAACATTATAACTGTCATACCAAATATGAAATATATATAAACATAACTCCAAAATTGAACAAGTATTATGTCTAAAAATGCCTATAATATTGTATCTATGTGAGTTTTACCAGAATGAGGTAATTTGGTAAGGTTTACAAATACAAAATTTGGGTTTTTCTCATAATGAGATTATAACTGCTATATTCAATTTGACAGTTATTTTAACATAACTTCCTAACCACACATGCAAATAGGCTAATAAAGCCTTAAACAATGCATCCTTGTGAGTTTTACTCTAAACATATGCTATTTGAAGGCTTGCAAACACAAAAAGGAGTTTTTTGCTCATTATGACAGTAATGTTCTTAAAATAATGAGATAATGCGAAATAAGCAATAAAAATGTTTTTCATCATAATTCCTACACCAAACATGCAACATGTCTAATAATGCCTGGATACATGTATCTTTGTTAGTTATACTAGAAAAATTATCTTTTGTAAGTTTTACAAAGACTCAAGTTAGTTTTTTTAATACAATATGACAGTATAACTGACATACCAAATATGAAAGTTATATAAACATAACTCCAAAACTGAACATGCATTGTGTCTAAAATTGCCTAAAATATTGAATCTATTTGAGTTTCACAAGAATCAGGTAATTTGGTAAGGTGTACAATTACAAAAATTAGGGTTTTACTCATAATGACAGATAACTGCTACATTCAATTAAACTGTTATTTAAACATAACTTCCTAATCACACATGCAAATAGGTTAATAAAGCCTAAAACAATGTATCCTTGTGAGTTTAACTGGAAACATTTGCGATTTTAAGGCTTGCAAACACAAAAAGTAGTTTTTTACTCATTATGACAGTAATGTTCTTAAAATCCTGAGATAATGCGAAAGAAGCAATAAAAATGTTTTTCAACTTAATTCCTACACCAAACATGCAACATGTCTAATAATGCCTGAAGACATGAATCTTTGTTAGTTTTACTAGAAAAAATATCTTTTGTAAGTTTTGCAAAAAGCCAAGTTAGTTTTTTTAATTCAATATGACAGTATAACTGTCATACCAAATATGAAATATATATAAACATAACTCCAAAATTGAACATGCATTAATGTCTAAAAATGCCTAAAATATTGTATCTATGTGAGTTTCACAAGAATCTGGTAATTTGGTAAGGTTTACAAATACAAATTTTTTTTTTTTTTTCATAATGACTGTTTAACTGCTACATTCAATTTGACTGTTATTTAAACATAACTCCCTAACCACACATGCAAAATAGGTTAATAAAGCATAAAACAATGCATCCTTGTGAGTTTTACTCGAAACATATGCTATTTTAAGGCTTGCAAACACAAAAAGTAGTTTTTTACTCATTATGACAGTAATGTTCTTAAAATAATGAGATAATGCGAAATAAGCAATAAAAATGTTTTTCAACATAATTCCTACACCAAACATGCAAGCTGTCTAATAATGCGTGAAGATATGTATCTTTGTTAGTTTTACTAGAAAAATTGTCTTTTGTAAGTTTTGCAAAGAGGCAAGTTAAGTTTTTTTAATTCAATATGAAAGTATAACTGTCATACCAAATTTGAAGGTTATATAAACATAACTCCAAAACTAAACATGCATTTTGTCTAAAAATGCCTAAAATATTGAATCTATTTGAGTTTTACAAGAATCAGGTAATCAGGTGTACAATTACAAAAATTAGGGGTTTACTCATAATGACAGATAACTGCTACATTCAATTTGACAGTTATTTAAACATAACTTCTAACCACACATGCAAAATAGGCTAATAAAGCCTAAAACAATGCATCTATGTGAGTTTTACCGAAACATATACTATTTTAAGGCTTGCAAACACAAAAAGTAGTTTTTTACTCATTATGACAGTAATGTTCTTAAATCCTGAGATAATGCGAAATAAGCAATAAAAATGTTTTTTCAAAATAATTCCTACACCAAACATGCAACATGTCTAATAATGCGTGAACATATGTATCTTTGTTAGTTTTACTAGAAAACATATCTTTTGTAAGTTTTGCAAAGAGGCAAGTTAGTTTTTTTAATTCAATATAACATTATAACTGTCATATCAAATATGAAATATATATAAACATAACTCCAAATTTGAACAAGTATTATGTCTAAAAATGCCTATAATATTGTATCAATGTGAGTTTTACCAGAATCAGGTAATTTGGTAAGGTTTACAAATACAAAATTTGGGTTTTTCTCATTATGACATTATAACTGCTATATTCAATTTGACAGTTATTTTAACATAACTTCCTAACCACACATGCAAATAGGCTAATAAAGCCTAAAACAATGCATCCTTGTGAGTTTTACTCTAAACATATGCTATTTGAAGGCTTGCAAACACAAAAAGGAGTTTTTTACTCATTATGACAGTAATGTTCTTAAAATCCTGAGATAATGCGAAATAAGCAATAGTGAAGTGAAGTGAAGTATATTTATATAGCGCTTTTTCTCAAGTGACTCAAAGCGCTTTACATAGTGAAATAATAAATAAATAAATGTATCTTTGTTAGTTATACTAGAAAAAATATCTTTTGTAAGTTTTACAAAGACTCAAGTTAGTTTTTTTAATACAATATGACAGTATAACTGACATACCAAATATGAAAGTTATATAAACATAACTCCAAAACTGAACATGCATTGTGTCTAAAATTGCCTGTAATATTGTATCTATGTGAGTTTCACCAGAATCAGGTAATTTGGTAGGGTTTCCAAATACAAAATTTGTTTTTTTTCATAATGACAGTATAACTGCTACATTCAATTAAACTGTTATTTAAACATAACTTCCTAATCACACATGCAAATAGGTTAATAAAGCCTAAAACAATGTATCCTTGTGAGTTTTACTGGAAACATTTGCTATTTAAAGGCTTGCAAACACAAAAAGTATTTTTTACTCAATATGACAGTAATGTTCTTAAAATCCTGAGATAATGCGAAATAAGCAATAAAAATGTTTTTCAACATAATTCCTACACCAAACATGCAACATGTCTAATAATGCCTGAAGACATGTATCTTTGTTAGTTTTACTACAAAATTATCTTTTGTAGGTTTTGCAAAGAGGCAAGTTAGTTTTTTTAATTCAATATGAAAGTATAACTGTCATACCAAATATGAAAGTTATATAAACATAACTCCAAAACTAAACATGCATTATGTCTAAAAATGCCTAAAATATTGTATCTATGTGACTTTTACAAGAATCAGTCAATTTGGTAAGGTGTACAATTACATAAATTAGGGGTTTACTCATAATGACAGATAACTGCTACATTCAATTTGACAGTTATTTAAACATAACTTCCTAACCACACATGCAAAATAGGCTAATAAAGCCTAAAACAATGCATCCATGTGAGTTTTACTCGAAACATATGCTATTTTAAGGCTTGCAAACACAAAAAGTAGTTTTTTACTCATGACAGTAATGTTCTCAAAATCCTGAGATAATGCGAAATAAGCAATAAAAGAGTTTTTCATCATAATTCCTACACCAAACATGTCTTATAATGCCTGGATACGAGTATATTTGTTAGTTATACTAGAAAAAATATCTTTTGTAAGTTTTACAAAGACTCAAGTTAGTTTATTTCATACAATATGACAGTATAGCTGTCATACCAAATATGAAAGTTATATAAACATAACTCCAAAACTGAACATGCATTATGTCTAAAAATGCCTGTAATGTTGTATCTATGTGAGTTTTACCAGAATCAGGTAATTTTGTAAGGTTTGCAAATACAAAAATTGTTTGTTTTTTTATGACAGTATACCTGTTACATTCAATTTGACTGTTATTTAAGCTTAACTCCCAAATCACACATGCAAATAGGTTAAAAAAGCCTAAAACAATGCATCCTTGTGAGTTTTACTCGAAACATTTGCTATTTTAAGGCTTGCAATTACAAAAAGTACTTTTTTTATTCATTATGACAGTAATGTTCTTAAAATCCTGAGATAATGCGAAATAAGCAATAAAAATGTTTTTCAACATAATTCCTACACCAAACATGCAACATGTCTAATAATGCCTGAAGACATGTATCTTTGTAAGTTTTACTACAAAATTATCTTTTGTAAGTTTTGCAAAAAGGGAAATTAGTTTTTTTAATTCAATGACATTATAACTGTCATACCAAATATGAAAGTTATATAAACATAACTCCAAAACTGAACATGCATTATGTCTAAAAATGCCTAAAATATTGTATCTATGTGAGTTTTACAAGAATCAGTTAATTTGGTTAGGTGTACAATTACATAAATTAGGGGTTTACTCATAATGACAGATAACTGCTACATTCAATTTGACAGTTATTTAAACATAATTTCCTAACCACACATACAAAATAGGCTAATAAAGCCTAAAACAATGTATCCTTGTGAGTTTTACTCGAAACATTTGCTATTTTAAGGCTTGCAAACACAAAAAGTAGTTTTTTACTCATTATGACAGTAATAAATGGCTAATTATGCCTTGAGAAATTTATCTTTGTGAGTTTTACTGGGAACATTTTTTTTTGTAAGGTTTATAAAGACACAAGTTTTTTTTTTTTTTTACTCAATATGATGGTATAACTGTCATACTAAATATAAAAGTTGTATAAACATAACTCCAAAACCAAACATGCATTATGTCTAAAAATGCCTGCAATATTTTATCTTTGTGATTTTTTACCAGAATCAGGTATTTTTGGTAAGGTTTACAAATACAAAAATTTGGTTTTACTCACTATGACAGTATACTGTCACATTCAATCTGACAGTTATTTAAACATACTGTAACTCATAAACCACAATTACAAAATGGCTAATAATGCCTGGAAAAATGTATCTTTGTGAGTTTTCCTGGAAAACATTTTTTTTATAAGGTTTGTAAAGAAACAAGTTAGTTTTTTCACTTAATATGACAGTATAACTGTCATACTAAATATGAAAGTTAAATAAACATAACTCCAAAACCAAACTTGCAATACGTCTAAAAATGCCTGTAATATTGAATCTATGTGAGTTTTACCAGAATCAGGTATTTTGGTAAGGTTTACAAATACAAAAATTTGGTTTTACTCATAATGACAGTATAACTGCGATATTCAAAATAACAGTTATTTAAACATAACTCCTAAACCAAACAAGCTAAATGGCTAATAATGCCTGGAGAAATGTATCTTTGTGAGTTTTACTAGAAAAAAATATTTTGTAAGGTTTGTAAAGAAAAACGTTTTTTTTTTTTACTCAATGTGATGGTATAACTGTCAAACTAAATATAAAAGTAATATAAACATAATTCGAAAACCAAACTCCTAAACCAAACTTGCAATCCGTCTTAAACTACCTGTAATATTGAATCTATATGAGTTTTACCAGAATCAGGTATTTTGATAAGGTTTACAAATACAGAACTTGGGTTTTACTCATAATGACAGTATAACTGCATTATTTGATATGACAGTTATTTAAACATAACTCCTTAACCATCCATCCATCCATCCATCTTCTTCCGCTTATCCGAGGTCGGGTCGCGGGGGCAGCAGCCTAAGCAGGGAAGCCCAGATTTCCCTCTCCCCAGCCACTTCGTCCAGCTCTTCCTGTGGGACCCCGAGGCGTTCCCAGCCCAGCCGGGAGACATAGTCTTCCCAACGTGTCCTGGGTCTTCCCCGCGGCCTCCTACCGGTCGGGTGGCATCCTGACCAGATGCCCGAACCACCTCATCTGGCTCCTCTCGATGTGGAGGAGCAGCGGATTTACTTTGAGCTCCTCCCAGATGACAGAGCTTCTCACACTATCTCTAAGGGAGAGCCCCGCCACCCGGCGGATGAAACTCATTTCGGCCGCTTGTACCCGTGATCTTGTCCTTTCGGTCATAACCCAAAGCTCATGACCATAGGTGAGGATGGGAACGTAGATCGACCGGTAAATTGAGAGCTTTGCCTTCCGGCTCAGCTCCTTCTTCACCACAACGGATCGATACAGCGTCCGCATTACTGAAGACGCCGCACCGATCCGCCTGTCGATCTCACGATCCACTCTGGCTCCTCTCGATGTGGAGGAGCAGCGGCTTTACTTTGAGCTCCTCCCGGATGACAGAGCTTCTCACACTATCTCTAAGGGAGAGCCCCGCCACCCGGCGGATGAAACTCATTTCGGCCGCTTGTACCCGTGATCTTGTCCTTTCGGTCATAACCCAAAGCTCATGACCATAGGTGAGGATGGGAACGTAGATCGACCGGTAAATTGAGAGCTTTGCCTTCCGGCTCAGCTCCTTCTTCACCACAACGGATCGATACAGCGTCCGCATTACTGAAGACGCCGCACCGATCCGCCTGTCGATCTCACGATCCACTCTTCCCTCACTCGTGAACAAGACTCCGAGGTACTTGAACTCCTCCACTTGGGGCAAGATCTCCTCCCCAACCCGGAGATGGCACTCCACCCTTTTCCGGGCGAGAACCATGGACTCGGACTTGGAGGTGCTGATTCTCATCCCAGTCGCTTCACACTCGGCTGCGAACCGATCCAGTGAGAGCTGAAGATCCTGGCCAGATGAAGCCATCAGGACCACATCATCTGCAAAAAGCAGAGACCTAATCCTGCAGCCACCAAACCAGATCCCCTCAACGCCTTGACTGCGCCTAGAAATTCTGTCCATAAAAGTTATGAACAGAATCGGTGACAAAGGGCAGCCTTGGCGGAGTCCAACCCTCACTGGAAACGTGTCCGACTTACTGCCGGCAATGCGGACCAAGCTCTGGCACTGAGCATACAGGGAGCGGACTGCCACAATCAGACAGTCCGATACCCCATACTCTCTGAGCACTCCCCACAGGACTTCCTGAGGGACACGGTCGAATGCCTTCTCCAAGTCCACAAAACACATGTAGACTGGTTGGGCAAACTCCCATGCACCCTCAAGGACCCTGCCGAGAGTATAGAGCTGGTCCACAGTTCCACGACCAGGACGAAAACCACACTGTTCCTCCTGAATCCGAGGTTCGACTATCCGGCGTAGCCTCCTCTCCAGTACACTTGAATAGACCTTACCGGGAAGGCTGAGGAGTGTGATCCCACGATAGTTAGAACACACCCTCCGGTTCCCCTTCTTAAAGAGAGGAACCACCACCCCGGTCTGCCAATCCAGAGGTACCGCCCCCGATGTCCACGCGATGCTGCAGAGTCTTGTCAACCAAGACAGCCCCACAGCATCCAGAGCCTTAAGGAACTCCGGGCGGATCTCATCTACCCCTGGGGCCTTGCCACCGAGGAGCTTTTCAACTACCTCAGCAACCTCAGCCCCAGAAATAGGAGAGCCCACCACAGACTCCCCAGGCACTGCTTCCTCATAGGAAGACGTGTTGGTGGGATTGAGGAGGTCTTCGAAGTATTCCCTCCACCGATCCACAACATCTGCAGTCGAGGTCAGCAGAACACCATCCTCACCATACACGGTGTTGATAGTGCACTGCTTCCCCTTCCTGAGGCGGCGGATGGTGGTCCAGAATTGCTTCGAAGCCGTCCGGAAGTCGTTTTCCATGGTTTCCCCGAACTCCTCCCATGTCCGAGTTTTTGCCTCTGTGACCGCTGAAGCCGCACACCGCTTGGCCTGTCGGTACCTGTCCGCTGCCTCAGGAGTCCTATGAGCCAAAAGAACCCGATAGGACTCCTTCTTCAGCTTGACGGCATCCCTCACCGCCGGTGTCCACCAACGGGTTCTAGGATTACCGCCACGACAAGCACCAACTACCTTGCGGCCACAGCTCCAATCAGCCGCCTCGACAATAGAGGTGCGGAACATGGTCCATTCAGACTCAATGTCCAGCACCTCCCTCGTGACATGTTCAAAGTTCTTCCGGAGGTGGGAATTGAAACTCTCTCTGACAGGAGACTCTGCCAGACGTTCCCAGCAAACCCTCACAATGCGTTTGGGCCTGCCAGGTCTGTCCGGCATCCTCCCCAACCATCGCAGCCAACTCAACACCAGGTGGTGATCGGTAGAAAGCTCCGCCCCTCTCTTCACCCGAGTGTCCAAAACATGAGGCCGCAAATCCGATGACACAACTACAAAGTCGATCATGGAACTGCGGCCTAGGGTGTCCTGGTGCCAAGTGCACATATGGACACCTTTATGTTTGAACATGGTGTTCGTTATGGACAATCTGTGACGGGCACAAAAGTCCAATAACAAAACACCGCTCGGGTTCAGATCCGGGCAGCCATTCTTCCCAATCACGCCTCTCCAGGTTTCACTGTCGTTGCCAACATGAGCATTGAAGTCCCCCAGTAGAACGAGGGAATCACCCGGGGGAGCACTCTCAAGTACTCACTCAAGTGAATCCAAAAAGGGTGGGTACTCTGATCTGCGGTTTGGCGCGTAAGCGCAAACCACAGTCAGGACCCGTTCCCCCACCCGAAGGCGGAGGGAAGCTACCCTCTCGTCCACCGGGTTGAACTCCAACGTACAGGCTCTGAGCCGGGGGGAAACAAGAATTGCCACCCCAGCCCGTCGCCTCTCACTGCCGGCAACGCCAGAGTGGAAGAGAGTCCAGCCCCTCTCGAGAGAACTGGTTCCAGAGCCCTTGCTGTGCGTCGAAGTGAGTCCGACTATATCTAGCCGGAACTTCTCCACCTCGCGCACTAGCTCAGGCTCCTTCCCCCCCAGCGAGGTGACGTTCCACGTCCCAAGAGCTAGCTTCTGTAGCCGAGGATCGGACCGCCAAGTGCGCTGCCTTCGGCTGCCGCCCAGCTCACATCGCACCCGACCTCTATGACCCCTGCTATGGGTGGTGAGCCCATTGGAGGGGGGACCCATGTTGCCTCTTCGGGCTGTGCTCTTCGGGGACAGGCCCGGCCACCAGGCGCTCGCCATCATGCTCCAGAGGGGGGCCCCGATGACCCGCGTCCGGGCGAGGGAAATCTGGGTCCTTGGTTTTTATATTTCATGGAGGTCTTCGAGCTGCTCTTTGTCTGATCCCTCACCTAGGACCAGTTTGTCTTGGGAGACCCTACCAGGGGGCATAAAGCCCCCGGACAACATAGCTCCTAGGATCATTGGGACACGCAAACTCCTCTACCACATTAAGGTGGAAGCTCAGAGAGCCAAACCAAACATGATAAATGGCTAATAATGCCTGGAAAAATGTATACAAACATAAGTCCAAAACCAAACATGCATTATGTCTAAAAATGCCTTTAGTATTGTATCTATGTGAGTTTTACCAGAATCAGGTATTTTGGTAAGGTTTACATATACACAAATATGGTTTTACTCATAATGACAGTAAAACTGCCACATTTAATATGACAGTTATGTAAACATAACTCCTATACCACACATGCAAAATGGTTAATAATGCCTGGAGAAATGTATCTTTGTGATTTTTACTAGAAAAAAATATTTTGTAAGGTTTGTAAAGACAAAAGTTAGTTTTTTTTTATTCAATATGATGGTATAACTGTTATACTAAATATGAAAGTTATATAAACATAATTCCAAAAACAAACTCCTAAACCAAACTTGCAATCTGTCTTAAACTGCCTGTAATATTGAATCTATGTGAGTTTTACCAGTATAGGGTATTTTGGTAAGGTTTACAAATACAAAACCTGGGTTTTACTCATAATGACAGTATAACTGCAACATTTGATATGACAGTTATTTAAACATAACTCCTAATCCAAACATGATAAATGGCTAATAATGCCTGGAGAAATGTATCATTGTGAGTTTTACTGGAAACAAATAATTTGTAAGGTTTATAAAGACACAAGTTAGTTTTTTTTATTTAATATGATGGTATAACTGTCATACTAAATATGAAAGTTATATAAACATAACTCCAAAACCAAACATGCATTATGTCTAAAAATGCCTGTAATATTGAATATATGTGAGTTTTACCAGAATCAGGTAGGTTGAAAAATACAAAAATTAGGTTTTACTCATAATGACAGTATAACTGCCACATTGACTGCCACCAAACATGCATTATGTCTAAAAATGCTTATAATTTTGTATCCATGTGAGTTTTACTAGAATCAGTTGTTTGTGTAAGGTTTACAAATGCAAAATATTAGTTTTACTCATAATGACAGTATACTGTCACAATTAATCCGACAAAATGGCTAATAATGCCTTGAGGAATGTATCTTTGTGAGTTTTACTGAAAAAAATACCTGCTACACCCTAGTAGCAGGTATTTAAATTGTGTAAATAATTGTGTATTTTTACACAATTTAACAATATAGCTGTCATACTATATATGAAAGTTATAAAAACATAATTCCAAAACCAAATATGCAATCTGTCTAAAAATGCCTGTAATATTGAATATGTGTGAGTTTTATCAGAATCAGGTATTTTGGTAAGGTTTACGAATACAAAAATTAGGTTTTACTCATAGTGACAGTATAACTGCCACACTCAATATGACAGTTAATTAAACATAACTCCTAAAACACAAATGCAAAATGACTACTAATACCTAGAGAAATGTATATTTGTGAATTTTACTGGAAAACAATATTTTGTTTGTAAAGATACAAATTAGTTTTTTTTTACTCAATATGTTGGTATAACTGTCATACTAAATATGAAAGTTATATAAACATAACTCCAAAACCAAACATGTTTTATGTCTAAAAAATTCCTGTAATATTGTATCGATGTGGGTTTTACCAGAATAAGGTATTTTGGTAGGTTTACAAATACAAAAAATAGGTTTTACTCATAATGACAGTATACTGTCACATGCAATCTGACAGTTATTTAAACATAACTCCTAAACCAAACATGATAATAGCTAATAAAGCCTGGAAAAATGTATATAAACATAACTCCAAAACCAAACATGCATTATGTCTAAAAATGCCTGGAATATTGTATCCATGTGATTTTTACCATTTTTGGTAAGGTTTACAAATACAAAAATTAGGTTTTACTCACTATGACAGTATACTGTCACATTCAATCTGACAGTTATTTAAACATATTGTAACTCCTAAACCACAAATACAAAATGGCTAATAATGTCTGGAGAAATGTATCTTTGTGAGTTTTCCTGGAAAAAAAAAATGTATAAGGTTTGTAAAGACACAAGTTAGTTTTTTTTACTTAATATGACAGTAGAACTGTCATACTAAATATGAAAGTTAAATGAACATAACTCAGAAACCAAACTTGCAATACGTCTAAAAATGCCTGTAATATTGAATCTATGTGAGTTTTACCAGAATAAGATATTTTGGTAAGGTTTACAAATACAAAAATTGGGTTTTACTCATAATGACAGTATAACTGCCATATTCAAAATAACAGTTATTTAAACATAACTCCTTAACCAAACATGCTAAATAGCTAATAATGCCTGGAGAAATGTATCTTTGTGAGTTTTACTAGAAATTTTTTTTTATTTTTATTTTTTACTCAATGTGATGGTATAACTGTCAAAGTAAATATAAAAGTAATATAAACATCATTCCAAAACCAAACTCCTAAACCAAACTTGCAATCCGTCTTAAACTGCCTGTAATATTGAATCTATATGAGTTTTACCAGAATCAGGTATTTTGATAAGGTTTACAAATACAAAACTTGGGTTTTACTCATAACTGAAATTATTTGATATGACAGTTATTTAAACATAACTCCTAAACCAAACATGATAAATAGCTAATAATGCCTGGAAAAATGTCTATAATCATAACTCTAAAACCAAACATGCCTTATGTCTTAAAATGCCTGTAATATTGTATCTATGTGAGTTTTACCAGAATCAGGAATTTTAGTAAGGTTTATAAATACAAAAATTACAAAATACAAAAATGTTTATTCAATATGTTTGTATAACTGTCATAATAAAAGTAAAAGTTATATAAACATAACTCCAATACCAAACATGCAATCCGTCTAAAAATGCCTGTAATATTTAATCTATGTGAGTTTTACTAGAATCAGGTATTTTGTTAAGGTTTACAAATACAAAAATTTGGTTTTACTCACTATGACAGTATACTGTCACATTCAATCTCACTGTTATTTAAACATAACTCCTAAACCACACATGCAAAATGACTAATAATGCCGAGAAAAATGTATCTCTGTGAATTTTACTGGAAAAAAATATTTTTTAAGGTTTGTAACATTACAAGTTTGTTATTTTTTACTCAATTTGACAGTATAACTGTCATACTAAATATGAAAGTTATATACACATAACTCCAAAACCAAACTTGCAATCCGTCTAAAAATGCCTGTAATATTGAATCTATGTGAGTTTTACCAAAATCAGGTATTTTGGTAAGGTTTACAAATACAAAAATTAGGTTTTACTCATAATGACAGTATAACTGCCACACTCAATTTGACAGTTTTTTAAACATAACTCCTAAAAAAACAAATGCAAAATGACTATTAATGCCTGGAAAAATGTATCTTTGTGAATATTAATGGAAAAAAATATTTTGTAAGGTTTGTAAAGACACAAATTTGTTTTTTTTACGCAATATGATGGTATAACTGTCATACTAAATATGAAAGTTATATAAACATAACTCCAAAACCAAACAGGTTTTATGTCTAAAAATTCCTGTAATATTGTATCTATGTGAGTTTTACCAGAATCAGGTATTTTGGTAAGGTTTACAAATACAAAAATTAGGTTTTACTCACTATGACAGTATACTGCCACACTCAACATGACAGTTATTTAAACATAATTCCTAAACCATACATGATACATGGCTAATAATGCCTGGAGAAATGTAGCTTTGTGATTTTTACTAGAAAAAAATATTTTGTAAGGTTTGTAAAGACAAAAGTTAGTTTTTTTTTACTCAATATCATGGTATAACCGTCATACTAAATATGAAAGTTATATAAACATAATTCCAAAACCAAACTCCTAAACCAAACTTGCAATATGTCTTAAACTGCCTGTAATATTTAATCTATGTGAGTTTTACCAGAATCAGGTATTTTGGTAAGGTTTACAAATTCAAAACTTGGGTTTTACTCATAATGACAGTATAACTGCAACATTTGATATGACAGTTATTTAAACATAACTCCTAAACCAAACATGATAAATGGCTAATAATGCCTGGAGAAATGTATCAGTGTGAGTTTTACTGGAAACAAATAATTTGTAAGGTTTATAAAGACACAAGTTAGTTTTTTTTATTTAATATGATGGTATAACTGTCATACTAAATATGAAAGTTATATAAATATAACTCCAAAACCAAACATACATTATGTCTAAAAATGCCTGTAATATTGAATCTATGTGAGTTTTACCAGAATCTGGTATTTTGGTAAGGTTTACAATTACAAAAATTAGGTTTTACCCATAATGACAGTATAACTGCCACATTGACTGCCACCAAACATACATTGTGTTTAAAAATGCTTATAATTTTGTATCCATGTGAGTTTTACTATAATCAGTTGTTTTTGTAAGGTTGACAAATACAAACTATTAGTTTTACTCATATGGACAGTATACTGACAAAATGGCCTTGAGGAATGTATATTTGTGAGTTTTACTGGAAAAATATTTTGGAAGGTTTGTAAAGACACAAGTTAGTTTTTTTTACACAATTTAACAGTTTAGCTCTCATACTATATATGAAAGTTATATGAACATAATTCCAAAACCAAATATGCAATCCGTCAAAAAATGCCTGTAATATTGAATATATGTGAGTTTTATCAGATTCAGGTATTTTGGTAAGGTTTACGAATACAAAAATTAGGTTTTACTCATAGATATAACTGCCACGCTCAATATGACAGTTAATTAAACATAACTCCTAAAACACAAATGCAAAATGACTAATAATGCTTAGAGAAATGTATAGTTGTGAATTTTACTGGAAAACAATATTTTGTAAGATTTGTAAAGATAAAAATTAGTTTTTTTTAATTCAAAATAATGGTATAACTGTCATACTAAATATGAAAGTCATATAAACATAACTCCAAAACATGCTTTATGTCTAAAAATTCCTGGAATATTGTATCGGTGTGGGTTTTACCAACTTTAACCCTAACCCTAACCCTAACCCTAACCCCTAACCCTAACCCTAACCCTAACCCTAACCCTAACCACACATGCAAAATGGCTAATAATGCTTGGAAAAATTTATATTTGTGAGTTTTACTGGAAAAAAAAAATTGTAAGGTTTGTAAAGACACAAGTTATTTTTTTTATTCAATATGACATTATAACTGTCATACTAAATGTAAAAGTTATATAAACATAACTTCAAAACGAAACATGTATTATATAAAAAAATGCCTGTAATTTTGTATCCATGTGAGTTTTACTAGAATCAGTTGTTTTTGTAAGGTTTGCATATACAAAATATTGGTTTTACTCACTATGACAGTATACTGCTGTCATATTGAGTAAAAAAAAAACTAACGTGTTTTTACAAACTTAAAAAAAAAAAACATTTTCCAGAAAAAATCACAGAGATACATTTCTCCAGTTATTATTAGTCACTTTTAATGTGTGGTATAGGAGTTTTGTTTAAATAACTGTCAGATTGAATGTGACAGTATACTGTCATAGTGAGTAAAACCAATATTTTGTATTTGCAAAACTTACAAAAACAACTGATTCTAATAAAACTCACATGGATACATCGTTACAGGCAATTTTAGATATAATGCATGTTTGGTTTTTTAGTTATAATTATACAACTTTTACATTAAGTATGACAGTTATACTGTCATATTGAGTAAAACAAAACTAACTTGTGTCTTTACAAACCTTACAAAATATTGTTTTTCCATTAAAACTCACAAAGATTCCTTTCTCCAGGCATTATTAGCCATATAGCAAGTTTGGTTTAGGAGTTATGTTTAAATATTTGTCATTTTGAACGTGGCAGTTATACTGTCATTATGAGTAAAACTTAATTTTTTTATTTGTAAACCTTACCAAAATACCTAGTACTGGAAAGAAATATTTTGTAAGGTTTGTATAGACACAAGTTAGTTTCTTTTACTCAATATGACAGTATAACTGTCATACTAAATGTAAAAGTTATATAATTAAAACTCCAAAACCAAACATGCATTATGTTTAAAAATGCCTGTAATATTGTATCCATGTGAGTTTTAGTAGAATCAGTTGTTTTTGTAAGGTTTTGCAAATACAAAATATTGGTTTTACTCACTATACTGTATACTGTTACATTCAATCTGACATAACTCCTAAACCACACATGCAAAATGACTAATAATGCCTGGAAAAATGTATCTCAGTGAATTTTACTGGAAAAAAAATATTTTGTAAGGTTTGTAAAAACACAAGTTAGTTTTTTTTACTCAATTTGACAATATAAATGTCATACTATATATGAAAGTTATATAAACTTAACTCCAAAACCAAACATGCAATCTGTCTAAAAATGCCTGTAATATTGAGTCTCTGTGAGTTTGACCAGAATCAGGTATTTTGGTAAGGTTTACAAATACAAAAATTAGGTTTTACTCATAGACAGAATAACTCCCACATTCAAAATGACAGTTATTTAAACATAACTCCTAAACCAAACATGCTAAATGGCTAATTATGACTGGCGAAATGCATTTTTGTGAGTTTTACTGGAAAAAACATTTTTTTGTAAGGTTTGTAAAGACACAAGTTAGTTTTTATTACTCCATATGACAGTGTAACTCTCATACTAAATGTAAAATTTATATAAACATATCTCCAAAACCAAACATGCTTTATATCTAAAAATGCCTGTAATATTGAATCCATGTGAGTTTTACTAGAATAAGTTTTTTTTGTAAGGTTTGCAAATACAAAATATTGATTTTACTCACTATGACAGTATACTGTCACATTCAATCTGACAGTTATTTAAACATAAGTCCTAAACCACACATGCAAAAATGCTAATAATGCCTAAAACAATGTATCCTTGTGTTATTTACTCGAACATATGCTTTTTTAAGGCTTGCAATTAAAAAAAGTAGTTTGTTTCTCAATATGACAGTGATGTTTTTAAAATCCTGATATAATGCAAAAAAAGCAACAAAATTGTTTTTCAACATAATTCCTAAACCAAACATGCATTATGTCTTAAAATGCCTATAATATTGTATCCAAGTGAGTTTTAGTAGAATAATTTGTTTTTGTAAGGTTTGCAAATACAACATTTTGGTTTTACTCACTATGACAGTATACTGTCACATTCAATATGACTGTTATTTAAACATACATTCTAAACCACAGATGCAAAATGGCTAATAATGCCTGGAGAAATGTATTTTTGTGAGTTTTACCGGAAAAAAAATATTTTGTAAGGTTTGTTTGGACACAATATAGTTTTTTTTACTCAATATGATGGTATGACTGTCTTACTAAATTTGAAAGTTATATAAACATAACTTCAAAACCAAACATGCAATCCGTCTAAAAATGCCTGTAATATTGAATCTATGTGAGTTTTACCAGAAACAGGTATTTTGGTAAGGTTTACAAATACAAAAATTAGGTTTTACTCATAATGACAGTATAACTGCAATGTTCAAAATGACAGTTATTCAAACATAACTCGTAAACCCAACATGCTAAATGGCTAATAATGACTGGAGAAATGCATCTTTGTGAGTTTTACTGAAAAAAAACAACATTTTTGTAAGGTTTGTAAAGACACAAGTTAGTTGTTTTTTACTCCATATGACAGTATAATTGTCATACTAAATGTAAAATGTATATAAACAAAACTCCAAAACTAAACATGCATTATGTCTAAAAATGCCTGTAACATTGTATCCATGTGAGTTTTACTAGAATCATTTTTTTTTTAAGGTTTACAAATACAAAATATTGGTTTTACTCACTATGACAGTATGCTGTCACATTCAATCTGACAGTTATTTAAACATAGCTCCTAAACCACACATAGAAAATGACTAATAATGCCTGGAGAAATGTATCTTTGTGAGTTTTACTGAAAAAAAAAAAAATATTTTGTAAGGTTTGTAAAGACACAAGTTAGTTTTTTTTACCTAATATGACAGTATAACTGTCATACTAAATATGAAAGTTATATAAACATAACTCCAAAACCAAACATGCATTATGCCAAAAAATGCCTGTAATATTGTATCTATGTGAGTTTTACTACAATCAGGTATTTTGGTAAGGTTTACAAATACAAAAATAAGGTTTTACTCATAATGACAGTATAATTGCCACACTCAATATGACAGTTATTTAAATATAACTCCTAAACCACACATGCAAAATGGCTAATAATGCTTGGAAACAATTGTTATTTTGTAAAGACAAGTTATTTTTTTTACTCAATATGACATTATAACTTTCATTCTAAATGTAAAAGTTATATAAACATAACTCCAAAACCAAACATGCATATTATCTAAAAAAAACTGTAATATTGTATCCATGTGAGTTTTACTAGAATCAGTCTTTTTTGTAAGGTTTGCAAATACAAAATATTGGTTTTACTCACTATGACAGTATACTGCTGTCATATTGAGTAAAAAAAACTTGTGTTATAACAAACCTTACAAAATATTTTTTTCCAGAAAAATTCACAGAGATACATTTCTCCAGGCATTATTAGTCATTTTGAATGTGTGGTTTAGGAGTTATGTTTAAATAACTGTCAGATCGAATGTGACAGTATACTGTCATAGTGAGTAAAACCTATTTTTTGTATTTGTAAACTTTACCAAAATACCTGATTCTGGTAAAACCCACATCGATACAATATTACAAGAATTTTTAGACATAAAGCATGTTTGGTTTTGGAGTCATGTTTATATAACTTTCATATTTAGTATGAAAGTTATACCATCATATTGAGTAAAAAACAAAAAAATAATTTGTATCTTTACAAACCTTAAAAATATTTTTTTCCAGTAAAATTCACAAATATACCTCAAATATATATATAGTCATTTTGCATTTGTGTTTTAGGAGTTATGTTTAATTAACTGTCATATTGAGTGTGGCGGTTATACTGTCACTATGAGTAAAACCTAATTTTTGTTTTTGTAAACCTTACCAAAATACCTGATTCTGATAAAACTCACATGTATTCAATATTACAGGCATTTTTAAATGGATTGCATGTTTGGTTTTTGAGTTAGGTTTTGGAGTTATGTTTCTATAACTTTTTTATTTAGTTTGACAGTATACCGTCATATTGAGTAAAAAAACTTGTGTCTTTGTAAACCTTACAAAAGATCATTACTCTAGTAAAACTAACAAAGATACATTTCTCCAGGTTTAATAGCCATTTTCATGTGTCGTTTATGACTTATGTTTAAATAACTGTCATATTGAGTGTGGCACTTATAATGTCACTATCAGTAAAACCTATTTTTTTTATTTGTCAACCTTACCAAAATACCTCATTTTGGTAAAACTCACATATATTTAATACTACAGACATTTTTAGACGGATTGTAAGTTTGGTTTTGAGTCATGTTTATATATTTTCTGCATGTAGTATGACAGTTGTACTGTCATATTGAGTAAAAAAAACTAACGTGTGTCTTTACAAACCTTACAAATTATTTTTCCTAGTAAAACTCACAAAGATACATTTCTCCAGGCATTATTAGCCATTTTGCATGTGTGGTTTAGGAGTTATGTTTACATAACTGTCAGATTGAATGTGACAGTATACTGTCATAGTGAGTAAAACCTAATTTTTGTATTTGTAAACCTTACCAAAATACCTGATTCTGGTAAAACTCACATAGATACAATATTACAGGTATTTTTAGACAAAATTCATGTTTGTTTTTGGAGTTATGTTTATATAACTTTCATATTTAGTATGACGGTTAAACCATCATATTGAGTAAAAAAAACTACCTTGTGTCTTTATAAACCTTAGAAATTATTTTTTTTCCTGTAAAACTCACAAAGATACATTTCTCCAGGCATTATTAGCCATTTATCATGTTCGGTTTAGTAGCTTTGTTTAAATACCTGTCATGTTAAATGTGGCAGTTATATTGTCATTATGAGTAAAAACTATTTTTTGTATTTGTAAACCTTACCAAAATACCTGATTCTGGTAAAACTCACATAGATACAATATTACAGGAATTTTTAGAAATAAAACATGTTTGGTTTTGGAGTTATGTTTATATAACTTTCATATTCAGTATGACAGTTATACCATCATATTGAGTAAAAAAAAACTAATTTGTGTCTTTACAAACCTACAAAAAAAAAAATGTCATTAAAATTCACAAAGATACATTTTTCCAGGCATTATTAGTCATTTTGCATTTGTTTTTTAAGAGTTATGTTTAAAAAACTGTCATATTGAGTGTGGCAGTTATACTGTCATTATGAGTAAAACCTAAATTTTGTATTTGTAAACCTTACCAAAATACCTGATTTTGGTAAAACTCACATAGATTCAATATTACAGGCATTTTTAGACGGATTGCAAGTTTGGTTTTAGAGTTATGTGTATATAACTTTCATATTTAGTATGACAGTTATACTGTCAAATTGAGTAAAAAATAACAAACTCGTAATTTTAAAAACCTCACAAAATATTTTTTCCCAATAAAATTCAGATAGATACATTTTTCTCGGCATTATTAGTCATTTTGCATGTGTGGTTTAGGAGTTATTTTTAAATAGCTGTCAGATTGAATGTGACAGTATACTGTCATAGTGAGTAAAACCAATATTTTGTATTTGAAAAACTTACAAAAACAACTGATTCTAGTAAAACTCACATTGATACAATATTACAGGCATTTTTAGACATAATGCATGTTTGGTTTTGGAGTTATGTTTATATATTTTTTACATTTAGTATTACAGTTATACTGTCATATTGAGTAAAAAAAACTAACTTGTGTCTTTATAAACCTTAAAAAAAAATGTTTTCCTGTAAAACTCACAAAGATACATTTCTCCAGGCATTATTAGCCATTAACCATGTTTGGTTTAGAGTTATGTTTAAATAACTGTCATATTGAGTGTGGCAGATATACTGTCATTATGAGTAAAACCTAATTTTGGTATTTGTAAAATTACCAAAATAACTGATTCTGATAAAACTCACATGGATAAAATATTACAGAATTTTTTTAGACATAAAGCATGTTTCCATCATATTGTGTAAAAAAAACTAACTTGTGTCTATACAAACCTTACAAAATATCTTTTTTCCTGTAAAACTCACAAAAATACATTTCTCCAGTTATTATTAGCCATTTTGCATCTGTGGTTTAGAATTTGTGTTTAAATAACAGTAAGATTGAATGTGACAGTATACTGTCATAGTGAGTAAAACCTAATTTTTGTATATGTAAACCTTAACAAAATACCTGATTCTAGTAAAACTCACATAGATACAATATTACAGGCATTTTTAGACATGATGCATGTTTGGTTTTGGAGTTATGTTTATATACATTTTTCCAGGCATTATTAGCTATTTATCATGTTTGGTTTAGGAGTTATGTTTAAATAACTGTCATATCAAATAATGCAGTTATACTATCATTATGAGTAAAACCCAAGTTCTGTATTTGTAAACCTTACCAAAATACCTGATTCTGGTAAAACTCATATAGATTCAATATTACAGGCAGTTTAAGACGGATTGCAAGTTTGGTTTAGGAGTTTGGTTTTGGAATGATGTTTATATTACTTTTATATTTAGTTTGACAGTTATACCATCATATTGAGTAAAAAAAACAAACACTTTTGTCTTTACAAACCTTACAAAATATTTTTTTCTAGTAAAACTGACAAAGATACATTTTTCCAGGCATTATTAGCATTAGCATGTTTGGTTTAGGAGTTATGTTTAAATAACTGTTATTTTGAATATGGCAGTTATACTGTCATTATGAGTAAAACCCAATTTTTGTATTTGTAAACCTTACCAAAATACCTGATTCTGGTAAAACTCACATAGATTCAATATTACAGGCATTTTTAGATGTATTGCAAGTTTGGTTTTGGAGTTATGTTTATTTAACTTTCATATTTAGTATGACAGTTCTACTGTCATATTAAGTAAAAAAACTAACTTGTGTCTTTACAAACCTTATATATATATTTTTTTTTTCCAGGAAAACTCACAAAGATACATTTCTCCAGGCAGTATTAGCCATTTTGTATTAGTGGTTTAGGAGTTACAAAATGTTTAAATAACTGTCAGATTGAATGCGGCAGATATACTGTCATTATGAGTAAAACCTAATTTTGGTATTTGTAAAATTACCAAAATAACTGATTCTGATAAAACTCACATGGATAAAATATTACAGAATTTTTTAGACATAAAGCATGTTTCCATCATATTGAGTAAAAAAAACTAACTTGTGTCTATAGAAACCTTACAAAAAAATTTTTTTCCAGTAAAACTCACAAAAATACATTTCTCCAGTTATTATTAGCCATTTTGCATCTGTGGTTTAGAATTTGTGTTTAAATAACAGTCAGATTGAATGTGACAGTATACTGTCATAGTGAGTAAAACCAAATTTTTGTATTTGTAAACCTTAACAAAATACCTGATTCTAGTAAAACTCACATAGATACAATATTACAGGCATTTTTAGACATGATGCATGTTTGGTTTTGGAGTTATGTTTATATACATTTTTCCAGGCATTATTAGCTATTTATCATGTTTGGTTTAGGAGTTATGTTTAAATAACTGTCATATCAAATAATGCAGTTATACTATCATTATGAGTAAAACCCAAGTTTTGTATTTGTAAACCTTACCAAAATACCTGATTCTGGTAAAACTCATATAGATTCAATATTACAGGCAGTTTAAGACGGATTGCAAGTTTGGTTTAGGAGTTTGGTTTTGGAATGATGTTTATATTACTTTTATATTTAGTTTGACAGTTATACCATCATATTCAGTAAAAAAAACAAAACTTTTGTCTTTACAAACCTTAAAAAATATTGTTTTCTAGTAAAACTCACAAAGATACATTTCTCCAGGCATTATTAGCCATTTAGCATGTTTGGTTTAGGAGTTATGTTTAAATAACTGTTATTTTGAATATGGCAGTTATACTGTCATTATGAGTAAAACCCATTTTTTGTATTTGTAAACCTTACCAAAATACCTGATTCTGGTAAAACTCACCTAGATTCAATATTACAGGCATTTTTAGACGTATTGCAAGTTTGGTTTTGGAGTTATGTTTATTTAACTTTCATATTTATTATGACAGTTTTACTGTCATATTAAGTAAAAAAAACTAACTTGTGTCTTTACAAACCTTATACATTTTTATTTTTTTTCCAGGATAACTCACAAAGATACATTTCTCCAGGCATTATTAGCCATTTTGTATGTGTGGTTTAGGAGTTTTGTTTACATAACTGTCAGATTGAATGTGACAGTATACTGTCATAGTGAGTAAAACCTAATTTTTGTATTTGTAAGCCTTACCAAAATACCTGATTGTGGTAAAACTCACATAGATACAATATTACAGGTATTTTTAGACAAAATTCATGTTTGTTTTTGGAGTTATGTTTATATAACATTCATATTTACAGTTATACCGTCTTATTGAGTAAAAAAAAATAACGTGTGTCTTTATAAACCTTACAATTTTTTTTCCCCAGTAAAACTCACAAAGATACATTTCTCCAGGCATAAGTAGTCATTTATCATGTTTGGATTAGGAGTTATGTTTAAATAACTGTCATATCAATTGTTGCAGTTATACTGTCATTATGAGTAAAACCCAAGTTTTATATTTGTAAACCTTACCAAAATACCTGATTCTGGTAAAACTCACATACATTCAATATTACAGGCAATTTAAGACAAATTGCAAGTTTGGTTTAGGAGTTTGGTTTTGGAATTATGTTTATATAACTTTCATATTTAGTATGACAGTTATACCATCATATTGAGTAAAAAAAAACCTAACTTTTGTCTTTACAAACCTTACAAAATATTTTTTTCTAGTAAAAATCACAAAGATACATTTCTCCAGGCATTATTAACCATTTTGCATGTGTGGTATAGGAGTTATGTTTACATAACTGTCATATTAAATGTGGCAGTTATACTGTCATTATGAGTAAAACCCAATTGTTGTATTTGTAAACCTTACCAAAATACCTGATTCTGGTAAAACTCACATAGAAACAATATTACAGGCATTTTTAGACATAATGCATGTTTGGTTTTGGAGTTATGTTTATATAACTTTCATATTTAGTATGACAGTTATACTGTCATATTAAGTAAAAAAAAACTAACTTGTGTCATTACAAACCTTACAAAAAATTTTTTTTTTTTTCAGTAAAACTCACAAAGATACATTTCTCCAGGCATTATTAGTCATTTTCTATGTGTGGTTTAGGAGCTATGTTTAAATAACTGTCAGATTGAATGTGACAGCATACTGTCATAGTGAGTAAAACCAATATTTTGTATTTGTAAACCTTAAAAAAAAAATGATTCTAGTAAAACTCACATGGATACAATGTTACAGGCATTTTTAGACATGATGCATGTTTAGTTTTGGAGTTTTGTTTATATACATTTTACATTTAGTATGACAATTATACTGTCATATGGAGTAAAAAACAACTAACTTGTGTCTTTACAAACCTTACAAAATGTAGTTTTTTTTCAGTAAAACTCACAAAGATGCATTTCTCCAGTCATTATTAGCCATTTAGCATGTTGGGTTTACGAGTTATGTTTAAATAACTGTCATTTTGAACGTTGCAGTTATACTGTCATTATGAGTAAAACCTAATTTTTGTATTTGTAAACCTTACCAAAATACCTGTTTCTGGAAAAACTCACATAGATTCAATATTACAGGCATTTTTAGACGGATTGCATGTTTGGTTTTGAAGTTATGTTTATATAACTTTCAAATTTAGTAAGACAGTTATACCATCATATTGAGTAAAAAAAACTATATTGTGTCCAAACAAACCTTACAAAATATTTTTTTTCCGGTAAAACTCACAAAAATACATTTCTCCAGGCATTATTAGCCATTTTGCATCTGTGGTTTAGAATGTATGTTTAAATAACAGTCATATTGAATGTGACAGTATACTGTCATAGTGAGTAAAACCAAAATGTTGTATTTGCAAACCTTACAAAAACAAATTATTCTACTAAAACTCACTTGGATACAATATTATAGGCATTTTAAGACATAATGCATGTTTGGTTTAGGAATTATGTTGAAAAACAATTTTGTTGCTTTTTTTGCATTATATCAGGATTTTAAAAACATCACTGTCATATTGAGAAAAAAACTACTTTTTTTAATTGCAAGCCTTAAAAAAGCATATGTTCGAGTAAATCTCAAAAGGATACATTGTTTTAGGCATTATTAGCATTTTTGCATGTGTGATTTAGGAGTTATGTTTAAATAACTGTCAGATTGAATGTGACAGTATACTGTCATAGTGAGTAAAATCAATATTTTGTATTTGCAAACCTTACCAAAATACCTGATTCTAGTAAAACTCACAGAGACTCAATATTACAGGCATTTTTAGACGGATTGCATGTTTGGTTTTGGAGTTATGTTTATATAACTTTCATATTTAGTATGACATTTATATTGTCATTTTGAGTAAAAAGAACTAACTTGTGTTTTTACAAACCTTACAAAATATTTTTTTCCAGTAAAATTCACTGAGATACATTTTTCCAGGCATTATTAGTCATTTTGCATGTGTGGTTTAGGGGTTATGTTTAAATAACTGTCAGATTGAATGTAACAGTATACTGTCATAGTGAGTAAAACCAATATTTTGTATTTGCAAAACCTTACAAAAACAACTGATTCTACTAAAACTCACATGGATACAATATTACAGGCATTTTTAGACATAATGCATGTTTGGTTTTGGAGTTTTAATTATATAACTTTTACATTTAGTATGACAGTTATACTGTCATATTGAGTAAAAGAAACTAACTTGTGTCTATACAAACCTTACAAAATATTTTTTTCCAGTACAAGGTATTTTGGTAAGGTTTACAAATAAAAAAATTAAGTTTTACTCATAATGACAGTATAACTGCCACGTTCAAAATGACAAATATTTAAACATAACTCCTAAACCAAACTTGCTATATGGCTAATAATGCCTGGAGAAAGGTATCTTTGTGAGTTTTAATGGAAAAACAATATTTTGTATGGTTTGTAAAGACACAAGTTAGTTTTGTTTTACTCAATATGACAGTATAACTGTCATACCTAATGTAAAAGTTGTATAAACATAACTAAAAAACCAAACATGCATTATATCTAAAATTGCCTGTAACGATGTATCCATGTGAGTTTTACTAGAATCAGTTGTTTTTGTAAGTTTTGCAAATACAAAATATTGGTTTTACTCACTATGACAGTATACTGTCACATTCAATCTGACAGTTATTTAAACATAACTCCTAAACCACACATTCAAAGTGACTAATAATAACTGGAGAAATGTATCTCTGTGATTTTTTCTGGAAATTTTTTTTTTTTTAAAGTTTGTAAAAACACAAGTTAGTTTTTTGTTTTACTCAATATGACAGCAGTATACTGTCATAGTGAGTAAAACCAATATTGTGTATTTGCAAACCTTACAAAAACAACTGATTCTAGTAAAACTCACATGGAAACAAAATTACAGGCATTTTTTTGATATAATGCATGTTTGGTTTTGAAGTTATGTTTATATAACTTTTACATTTAGTATGACAGTTATAATGTCATATTGAGTAAAAAAAATAACTTGTGTCTTTACAAACCTTGCAATTTTTTTTTTCCAGTAAAACTCACAAATATAAATTTTTCCAAGCATTATTAGCCATTTTGCATGTGTGGTTAGGGTTAGGGTTAGGGTTAGGGTTAGGGGTTAGGGTTAGGGTTAGGGTTCGGGTTAAAGTTGGTAAAACCCACACCGATACAATATTCCAGGAATTTTTAGACATAAAGCATGTTTGGTTTTGGAGTTATGTTTATATAACTTTCATATTTAGTATGACGGTTATACCATTATTTTGAATAAAAAAAAACTAATTTTTATCTTTACAAATCTTACAAAATATTGTTTTCCAGTAAAATTCACAAATATACATTTCTCTAGGCATTATTAGTCATTTTGCATTTGTGTTTTAGGAGTTATGTTTAATTAACTGTCATATTGAGTGTGGCAGTTATATCTATGAGTAAAACATAATTTTTGTAATCGTAAACCTTACCAAAATACCTGAATCTAATAAAACTCACATATATTCAATATTACAGGCATTTTTAGACGGATTGCATATTTGGTTTTGGAATTATGTTTATATAACTTTCATATATAGTATGACAGCTAAACTGTTAAATTGTGTAAAAAAAAACTAACTTGTGTCTTTACAAATCTTACAAAATATTTTTCCTGTAAAACTCACAAAGATACATTCCTCAAGGCATTATTAGCCATTTTGTCAGTATACTGTCATTATGAGTAAAACTAATAGTTTGTATTTGTAAACCTTACAAAAACAACTGATTATAGTAAAACTCACATGGATACAAAATTATAAGCATTTTTAAACACAATGTATGTTTGGTTTTGGAGTTATATTTATATAACTTTCATATTTAGTATGACGGTTATACCATCATATTAAATGAAAAAACTAACTTGTGTCTTTATAAACCTTACAAATTATTTGTTTCCAGCAAAACTCACACTGATACATTTCTCCAGGCATTATTAGCCATTTACCGTATCATGTTTGGTTTAGGAGTTATGTTTAAATAACTGTCATATCAAATATTGCAGTTATACTGTCATTATGAGTAAAACCCAAGTTCTGTATTTGTAAACCTTACCAAAATACCTGATTCTGGTAAAACTCACGTAAATTAAATATTACAGGCAGTTTAAGACATATTGCAAGTTTGGTTTAGGAGTTTGGTTTTGGAATTATGTTTATATAACTTTCATATTTAGTATGACAGTTATACCATCATATTGAGTAAAAAAAAACTAACTTTTGTCTTTACAAACCTTACAAAATATTTTTTTCTAGTAAAAATCACAAAGCTACATTTCTCCAGGCATTATTAGCCATGTATCATGTATGGTTTAGGAATTATGTTTAAATAACTGTGATGTTGAGTGTGGCAGTATACTGTCATAGTGAGTAAAACCTAATTTTTGTATTTGTAAACCTTACCAAAATACCTGATTCTGGTAAAACTCACATAGATACAATATTACAGGAATTTTTAGACATAAAACATGTTTGGTTTTGGAGTTATGTTTATATAACTTTCATATTTAGTATGACAGTTATACCATCATATTGCGTAAAAAAAACTAATTTGTGTCTTTACAAACCTTACAAAATATTTTTTTTCCATTAACATTCACAAAGATAAATTTTTCCAGGCATTAATAGTCATTTTGCATTTGTTTTTTTAGGAGTTATGTTTAAAAAACTGTCATATTGAGTGTGGCAGTTATACTGTCATTATGAGTAAAACCAAATTTTTGTATTTGTAAACCTTACCAAAATACCTGATTCTGGTAAAACTCACATAGATTCAATATTACAGGCATTTTTAGACGTACTGCAAGTTTGGTTTTGGAGTTATGTTTATTTAACTCTCATATTTTGTATGACAGTTATACTGTCATATTAAGTAAAAAAAACTAACTTGTTGCTTTACAAACCTTAAATTTTTTTTTTTTTTTTTCAGAAAAACTCACAAAAATACATTTTTCCAGGCATTATTAGCCATTTTGTAATTGTGGTTTAGGAGTACAGTATGTTTAAATAACTGTCAGATTGAATGTGACAGTTTTCTGTCATAGTGAGTAAAACCTAATTTTTGTATTTGTAAACCTTACCAAAAATACCTGATTCTGGTAAAAATCACATAGATACAATATTGCAGGCATTTGTAGACAAAATGCATGTTTGGTTTTGGAGTTATGTTTATACAACTTTTATATTTAGTATGACAGTTATACCATCCTATTGAGTAAAAAAAAACAAAAAAAAACTTGTGTCTTTATAAACCTTACAAAAAAAATGTTCCCAATAAAACTCACAAAGATACATTTCTCCAGGCATAATTAGCCTTTTATCATGTTTGGTTTAGGAGTTATGTTTAAACAACTGTCATATTGAGTGTGGCAGTTATACTGTCATTATGAGTAAAACCTATTTTTTGTATTTCTAAACTTTACCAAAATACTTGATTCTGGTAAAACCCACATCGATACAATATTACAGGAATTTTTTAGACATAAAGCATGTTTGGTTTTGGAGTTATGTTTATATAACTTTCATATTTAGTATGAAAGTTATACCATCATATTGAGTAAAAAACAAAAAATAATTTGTATCTTTACAAAACTTACAAATATTGTCTTCCAGTAAAATTCACAAATATACCTTTCTCTAGGCATTATTAGTCATTTTGCATTTGTGTTTTAGGAGTTATGTTTAATTAACTGTCATATTGAGTGTGGCAGTTATACTGTCACTATGAGTAAAACCTAATTTTTGTTTTTGTAAACCTTACCAAAATACCTGATTCTGATAAAACTCACATATTCCATATTTGGTTTTGGAGTTGTGTTTATATAACTTTCATATATAGTATGACAGCTATACTGTAAAATTGTGTAAAAAAAAAAAAAAAAACTATCTTGTGTCTTTACAAACCTTACAAATAATTATTTCCAGTAAAACTCACAAAGATACATTCCTCAAGGCATTATTAGCCATATTGTCAGATTGATTGTGACAGCATACTGTCATTATGAGTAAAAGTAATATTTTGTATTTGTAAACCTTACAAAAACAACTGATTCTAGTAAAACTCACATGGATACAAAATTATAGGCATTTTTAGACATCATGCATGTTTGGTGGCAGTCAATGTGGCAGTTATACTGTCATTATGAGTAAAACCTAATTTTTGTATTTTCCAACCTTACCAAAATACCTGATTCTGGTAAAACTCACATTGATACAATACTAAAGGCATTTTTAGACATAATGCATGTTTGGTTTTTGAGTTATGTTTATATACATTTTTCCAGGCATTATTAACCATTTATCATGTTTGGTTTAGGAGTTATGTTTAAATAACTCTTATATTAAATAATGCAGTTATACTGTCATTATGAGTAAAACCCAAGTTTTGTATTTGTAAACCTTACCAAAATACCTGATTCTGGTAAAACTCATATAGATTCAATATTACAGGCAGTTTAAGACGGATTGCAAGTTTGGTTTAGGAGTTTGGTTTTGGAATTATGTTTATATTACTTTTATATTTAGTTTGACAGTTATACCATCATATTGAGTAAAATAAAATAACTTTTGTCTTTACAAACCTTACAAAATATTTTTTTCTAGTAAAAATCTCAAAGATACATTTCTCCAGGCATTATTAGCCATTTAGCATGTTTGGTTTAGGAGTTATGTTTAAATAACTGTTATTTCGAATATGGCAGTTATACTGTCATTAAGAGTAAAACCCAATTTTTGTATTTGTAAACCTTGCCAAAAAAACTGATTCTGGTAAAACTCACATAGATTCAATATAACAGGCATTTTTAGACGTATTGCAAGTTTGGTTTTGGAGTTATGTTTATATAACTTTCATATTTAGTATGAAAGTTATACCATCACATTGAGTAAAAAACAAAAAATAATTTGTATCTTCACAAACCTTACAAAATAATGTTTTCCAGTAAAATTCACAAATATACCTTTCTCTAGGCATTTTTAGTCATTTTGCATTTGTGTTTTACGAGTTATGTTTAATTAACTGTCATATTGAGTGTGACAGTTTTACTGTCACTATGAGTAAAATCTAATTTTTGTTTTTGTAAACCTTACCAAAATACCTGATTCTGATAAAACTCACATATATTCAATATTACAGGCATTTTTAGACGGATTGCATATTTGGTTTTGGAGTTGTGTTTATATAACTTCCGTATATAGTATGACAGCTATACACTTAAATTGTGTACCAAAAAAAACTAACTCGTGTCTTTACCAAAATACCTGATTCTGGTAAAACTCATATAGATTCAATATTACAGGCAGTTTAAGACGGATTGCAAGTTTGGTTTAGGAGTTTGGTTTTGGAATGATGTTTATATTACTTTTATATTTAGTTTGACAGTTATACCATCATATTGAGTAAAAAAAAAAAATTGTTTGTCTTTACAAACCTTACAAAATATTTTTTTCTAGTAAAACTCACAAAGATACATTTCTCCAGGCATTATTAGCCATTTAGCATGTTTGGTTTAGGACTTATGTTTAAATAACTGTTATTTCGAATATGGCAGTTATACTGTCATTATGAGTAAAACCCAATTTTTGTATTTGTAAACCTTACCAAAATACCTGATTCTGGTAAAACTCACATAGATTCAATATAACAGGCATTTTTAGACGTATTGCAAGTTTGGTTTTGGAGTTATGTTTATTTAACTTTCATATTTAGTATGACAGTTATACTGTCATATTAAGTAAAAAAAACTAATTTGTTTCTTTACAAACCTTATAAAAAAAAAATTCCAGGAAGACTCACAAAGATACATTTTTCCAGGCATTATTAGCCATTTTGTAATTGTGGTTTAGGAGTTACAGTATGTTTAAATAACTGTCAGATTGAATGTGACAGTATACTGTCATAGTGAGTAAAACCTAATTTTTGTATTTGCAAACCTTACCAAAAATACCTGATTCTGATAAAAATCACATAGATACAATATTGCATGCATTTTTAGACATAATGCATGTTTGGTTTTGGAGTTATGTTTATACAACTTTTATATTTAGTATGACAGTTATACCATCATATTGAGTTAAAAAAAAAATAACTTGTGTCTTTATAAACCTTACAAAAAATGTTTTCCCAGTAAAACTCACAAAGATACATTTCTCCAGGCATAATTAGCCATTTATCATGTTTGGTTTAGGAGTTATGTTTAAACAACTGTCATATTGAGTGTGGCAGTTATACTGTCATTATGAGTAAAACCTATTTTTTGTATTTGTAAACCTTACCAAAATACCTGATTCTGGTTAAACCCACATCGATACAATATTACAGGAATTTTTAGACATAAAGCATGTTTGGTTTTGGAGTTATGTTTATATAACTTTCATATTTAGTATGAAAGTTATACCATCATATTGAGTAAAAAACAAAAAATAATTTGTATCTTTACAAACCTTACAAAATATTGTTTTCCAGTCAAATTCACAAATATACCTTTCTCTAGGCATTATTAGTCATTTTGCATTTGTGTTTTAGGAGTTATGTTTAATTAACTGTCATATTGAGTGTGACAGTTATACTGTCACTATGAGTAAAACCTAGTTTTTGTTTTTGTAAACCTTACCAAAATACCTGATTTTGATAAAACTCACATATTGCAAATTTGGTTTTGGAGTTTTGTTTATATAACTTTCATATATAGTATGACAGCTATACTGTAAAATTGTGTTTAAAAAAAACTAACTTGTGTCTTTACAAACCTTACAAAATATTATTTCCAGTAAAACTCACAAAGATACATTCTTCAAGGCATTATTAGCCATATTGTCAGATTGATTGTGACAGTATACTGTCATTATGAGTAAAACTAATATTTTGTATTTGTAAACCTTACAAAAACAACTGATTCTAGTAAAACTCACATGGATACAAAATTATAGGCATTTTTAGACATAATGCATGTTTGGGGGCAGTCAATGTGGCAGTTATACTGTCATTATGAGTAAAACCTAATTTTTGTATTTTTCAACCTTACCAAAATACCTAATTCTGGTAAAACTAACATAGATACAATATTACAGGCATTTTTAGACATAATGCATGTTTGGTTTTGGAGTTATGTTTATGTAACTTTTACATTTATTATGACAGTTATACAAACATATTGAATAAAAAAACCTAACTTGTGTCTTTACAAACCTTACAAAAAAAAATGTTTTTCCCAGTTAAACTCACAAAGATACCTTTCTCCAGGCAGTATTAGCCATTTAGCATGTTTAAATTAGGAGTTATGTTTAAATAACTGTAATTTTGAATGTGGCAGTTATACTGTCATTATGAGTAAAACCTTCTTTTTGTATTTGTAAACCTTACCAAAATACCTGATTCTGGTCAAACTCACATAGATTTAATATTACAGGCATTTTTAGAATAATGCATGTTTGGTTTTGGAGTTATGTTTATATAACTGTCATTTTGAATGTGGTAGTTATACTGTCATTTTGAGTAAAAAAAACTAACTTCTGTCTTTACAAACCTTACAAAAAAATTGTTTTTCCAGTTAAACTCACAAAGATACATTTCCCCAGGCATTATTAGCCATTTAACATGTTTTGTTTAGGAGTAATGTTTAAATAACTGTCATATTGAGTGTGGCAGTTATACTGTCATTATGAGTAAAATCTATTTTTTGTATTTGTAAACCTTACCAAAATACCTGATTCTTGTAAAACCCACATCGATACAATATTACAGGAATTATTAGACATAAAGTATGTATGGTTTTGGAGTTATGTTTATATAACTTTCATATTTAGTATGACAGTTATACCATCATATTGAGTAATAAAAAACTAATTTGTATGTTTACAAACCTTACAAAATATTGTTTTCCTGTAAAATTCACAAATATACATTTCTCTAGGCATTATTAGTCATTTTGCATTTGTGTTTTAGGAGTTATGTTTAAATAACTGTCATATTGAGTGTGGCAGTTATACTGTCACTATGAGTAAAACCTAATTTTTTGATTTGTAAACCTTACCAAAATACCTGATTCTGATACAACTTACATATAATAAATATTATAGACATTTTTAGACGGGTTGCATGTTTGGTTTTGGAGTTATGTTTATAAAACTTTCATTTATAGTATGACAGCTATACTGTAAAATTAAGTAAAAAAAAACTAGCGTGTGTCTTTACAAACCTTACAAAATATTTGTTCCAGTAAAAGTTACAAAGATTCATTCCTCCAGGCTTTATTAGCCATTTTGTCGGATTGATTGTGACAGTATACTCTCATTATGAGTAAAACTAATATTTTGTATTTGTAAACCTTACAAAAACAACTGATTCTAGTAAAACTCACATAGATAAAAAATTGTAGGAATTTTTAGACATAATGCATGTTTGGTTTTGGAGTTATGTTTAAATAAATGTCATATTGAATGTGGCAGTATAATGTCATTATGACAGTATACTGTTGACAAATATGTATTTGTCAACTTTACCAAAATACCTGATTCTGGTAAAACTCAAAAAGATACAATATTACAGGCATTTTTAGACAAAATGCATTTTGCTTTTGGAGTTATGTTTATATAACTACCATATTTAGTATGACAGTTCATCATATTCAATAAAAAAAAATAACTTGTGTCTTTATAAACCTTACACATTATTTTTTGCCAGTAAAACTCACAAAGATACATTTCTCCAAGCATTATTAGTCATTTATCATGTTTGGTTTAGGAGTCATGTTTAAATAACTGTCATATCAAATGTTGCAGTTATACTGTCATTATGAGTAAAACCCAAGTTTTGTATTTGTAAACCTTACCAAAATACCTGATTCTGGCAAAACTCACATAGATTCAATATTACAGGCAGTTTAAGACGGACTGCAAGTTTGGTTTAGGAGTTTGGTTTTGGAATTATGTTTATCTAACTTTCATATTTAGTATGACAGTTATACCATCATATTGAGTAAAAAAAACAACTAACTTTTGTCTTTACAAACCTTACAAAATATTTTTTTTACAGGCATTTTTAGACGGATTGCAAGTTTGGTTTTGGTGTTATATCTATTCAACTTTCATATTTAGTATGACAGTTATACTGTCATATTCCATCCATCCATCCATCTTCTTCCGCTTATCCGAGGTCGGGTCGCGGGGGCAGCAGCCTAAGCAGGGAAGCCCAGACTTCCCTCTCCCCAGCCACTTCGTCCAGCTCCTCCCGGGGGATCCCGAGGCATTCCCAGGCCAGCCGGGAGACATAGTCTTCCCAACGTGTCCTGGGTCTTCCCCGTGGCCTCCTACCGGTCGGACGTGCCCTAAACACCTCCTTAGGGAGGCGCTCGGGTGGCATCCTGACCAGATGCCCGAAACACCTCATCTGGCTCCTCTCGATGTGGAGGAGCAACGGTTTTACTTTGAGTTCCCCCCGGATGACAGAGCTTCTCACCCTATCTCTAAGGGAGAGCCCCGCCACCCGGCGGAGGAAACTCATTTCGGCCGCTTGTACCCGTGATCTTGTCCTTTCGGTCATAACCCAAAGCTCATGACCATAGGTGAGGATGGGAACGTGGATCGACCGGTAAATTGAGAGCTTTGCCTTCCGGCTCAGCTCCTTCTTCACCACAACAGATCGATACTGTCATATTGAGTAAGAAAAAGCTAACTTGTGTCTTTACAAACCTTAAAAACTATTTTTTTCCTGTAAAACTTACAAAGATACATTTCTCCAGGCATTATTTGACATTTTGCTTGCATGGTTTAGGAGTTATGTTTAATTAACAGTCAGATTGAATATGACAGTATAATGTCATAGTAGTTTTTTACTCAATATGCCAGTAATGTTCTTAAAATCCTGAGATAATGCGAAAAAAGCAATAAAAATGTTTTTCAACATAATTCCTACACCAAACTTGCAACATGTCTAATAATGCCTGAAGACATGTATCTTTGTTCATTTTACTAGAAAATGTATCTTTTGTAAGTTTTGCAACGAGGCAAGTTAGTTTTTTTAATTCAATATAACAGTATAACTGTCAAACTAAATGTAAAAGTTATTTAAACATAACTCCAAAACTGAACATGCATTATGTCTAAAAATGCCTAAAATATTGTATCTATGTGAATTTTACAAATACAAAAATTGGGTTTTTCTCATAATGACAGTATAACTGCTATATTCAATTTTACAGTTATTTAAACATAACTTCCTAACCACACATGCAAATAGGCTAATAAAGCCTAAAACAATGCATCCTTTTTTACTCGAAACATATGCTATTTTAAGGCTTGCAAACACAAAAAGTAGTTTTTTTACTCATTATGACAGTAATGTTCTTAAAATCCTGAGATAATGCGAAATAAGCAATAAAAATGTTTTTCATCATAATTCCTACACCAAACATGCAACATGTCTAATAATGCCTGGATACATGTATCTTTGTTAGTTATACTAGAAAAAAAATATTTTGTAAGTTTTACAAAGACTCAAGTTAGTTTTTTTAATACAATATGACAGTATAACTAGGGACGGCGTGGTGCAGGGTCCCTGGTTCAATCCCCACCTAGTACCAACCTCGTCATGTCCGTTGTGTCCTGAGCAAGACACTTCACCCTTGCTCCTGATGGGAGATGGTTAGCGCCTTGCATGGCAGCTCCCTCCATCAGTGTGTGAATGTGTGTGTGAATGGGTAAATGTGGAAGTAGTGTCAAAGCGCTTTGAGTACCTTGAAGGTAGAAAAGCGCTATACAAGTACAACCCATTTATCGATTATTTATAACTGTCATACCAAATATGAAAGTTATATAAACATAACTCCAAAACTGAACATGCATTATGTCTAAAAATGCCTAAACTATTGTATCTATGTGAGTTTTACAAGAATCAGTCAATTTGGTAAGGTGTACAATTACATAAATTAGGGGTTTACTCATAATGATAGATAACTGCTACATTCAATTTGACAGTTATTTAAACATAACTTCTAACCACACATGCAAAATAGGCTAATAAAACCTAAAACAATGCATCCTTGTGAGTTTTATTCGAAAAATTTGCTATTTTAAGGCTTGCAAACACAAAAAGTAGTTTTTTACTCATTATGACAGTAATGTTCTTAAAATCCTGAGATAATGCGAAATAAGCAATAAAAAGGTTTTGCAACATAATTCCTACACCAAACATGCAACATGTCTAATAATGCGTGAAGATATGTATCTTTGTTAGTTTTACTAGAAAAAAATATATTTTGTAAGTTTTGCAAAGAAGCAAATAAGTATAACTGTCATACCAAATATGAAATATATATAAACATAACTCCAAAATTGAACAAGCATTATGTTTAAAAATGCCTAAAATATTGTATCTATGTGAGTTTCACCAGAATCAGGTAATTTGGTTTACAAATACAATTTTTTTTTTTTCATAACGACAGTATAACTGCTACATTCAATTTGACTGTTATTTAAACATAACTTCCTAATCACACATGCAAATTGGTTAATAAAGCCTAAAACAATGCATCCTTGTGAGTTTTGCTCGAAACATTTGCTATTTTAAGGCTTGCAAACACAAAAAGTACTTTTTTACTCATTATGGCAGTAATGTTCTTAAAATCCTGAGATAATGCGAAATAAGCAATAAAAATGTGTTTCAATATAATTCCTACATCAAACTTGCAACATGTCTAATAATGCCTGAAGACATGTATCTTTGTTAGTTTTAATAGAAAAATTATCTTTTGTAAGTTTTGCAAAGAGGCAAGTTAGTTTTTTCAATTCAATATGACAGTATAACTGTCATACCAAATAAGAAAGTTATACAAACATAACTCCAAAACTAAACATGCATTATGTCTAAAAATGCCTAAAATATTGTATCTATGTTAGTTTTACAAGAATCAGTTAATTTGCTAAGGTGTACAATTACATAAATTAGGGGTTTACTCATAATGACAGTTAACTGCTACATTCAATCTGACTGTTATTTACACATAACTCCCTAACCACACATGCAAAATAGGTTAATAAAGCCTAAAACAATGCATCCTTGTGAGTTTTACTCGAAACATATGCTATTTTAAGGCTTGCAAACACAAAAAAGTAGTTTTTTACTCATTTTGACAGTAATGTTCTTAAAATCCTGAGATAATGCGAAAAAAGCAGTAAAAATGTTTTTCAACATAATTCCTATACCAAACATGCAACATGTCTAATATGCCTGAAGACATGTATCTTTGTTAGTTTTACTAGAAAAATTATCTTTTGTAAGTTTTGCAAAGAAGCAAATAAGTTTTTTTAATTCAATATGACAGTGTAACTGTCATACCAAATATGAAAGTTATATAAACATAACTCCAAAACTAAACATGCATTATGTCTAAAAATGCCTGTAATATTGTATCTATGTGAGTTTCACCAGAATCAGGTAATTTGGTAAGGTGTACAATTACATAATTTAGGGGTTTACTCATATTGACAGTTAACTGCTACTATTCAATTTGACTGTTAGTTAAACATAACTCCCTAACCATGAATGCAAAAAGGCTAAAAAAAAGCCTAAAACAACTTATCCTTGTGAGTTTTACTCGAAACATATGCTTTTTTAAGGTTTGCAAACACTAAAAGTAGTTTTTTACTCAATATGACAGTAATGTTCTTAAAATCCTGAGATAATGAGAAAAAAGCAATAAAAATGTTTTTCCACATAATTCCTACACCAAACATGTAAAATGTCTAATAATGCCTGGAGACTTGTACCCTATTAGTTTCACTAGAAAAAATAACTTTTGTAAGTTTTGCCATGACGCAAGTTAGTTTTTTTTTAATTCAATATGACAGTATAACTGTCATACTAAATGTAAAAGTTATATAAACATAACTCCAAAACTGAACATGCATTATGTGTAAAAATGCCTGTAATATTGTATCTATGTGAGTTTTACCAGAATCAGGTAATTTGGTAAGGTTTACAAATACAAACATTTTTTTTTTTCATAATGACAGTATATCTGCTACATTCAATTTGATGTTATTTAAACATAACTTCCTAATCACACATGCAAATAGGTTAATAAAGACTAAAACAATGCATCCTTTTGAGTTTTACTCAAAACATTTGCTATTTTGAGGCTTGCAAACACAAAAAGTAGTTTTTTACTCATTATGACAGTAATGTTCTTAAAATCCTGAGATAATGCGAAATGAGCAATAAAATTGTTTTTCAACATAATTCCTACATCAAACATGCAACATGTCTAATAATGCCTGAAGACATGTATCTTTGTTAGTTTTAATAGAAAAAATATCTTTTGTAAGTTTTGCAAAGAGGCAAGTTAGTTTTTTTAATTCAATATGACAGTATAACTGTCATACCAAATATGAAAGTTATATAAACATAACTCCAAAATTGAACATGCATTATGTCTAAAAAGGCCTAAAATATTGTATCTATGTGAGTTTTACAAGAATCAGTTAATTTGCTAAGGTGTACAATTACATAAATTAGGGGTTTACTCATAATGACAGTTAACTGCTACATTCAATCTGACTGTTATTTACACATAACTCCCTAACCACACATGCAAAATAGGTTAATAAAGCCTAAAACAATGCATCCTTGTGAGTTTTACTCGAAACATATGCTATTTTAAGGCTTGCAAACACAAAAAAGTAGTTTTTTACTCATTTTGACAGTAATGTTCTTAAAATCCTGAGATAATGCGAAAAAAGCAGTAAAAATGTTTTTCAACATAATTCCTATACCAAACATGCAACATGTCTAATATGCCTGAAGACATGTATCTTTGTTAGTTTTACTAGAAAAATTATCTTTTGTAAGTTTTGCAAAGAAGCAAATAAGTTTTTTTAATTCAATATGACAGTGTAACTGTCATACCAAATATGAAAGTTATATAAACATAACTCCAAAACTAAACATGCATTATGTCTAAAAATGCCTGTAATATTGTATCTATGTGAGTTTCACCAGAATCAGGTAATTTGGTAAGGTGTACAATTACATAATTTAGGGGTTTACTCATATTGACAGTTAACTGCTACTATTCAATTTGACTGTTAGTTAAACATAACTCCCTAACCATGAATGCAAAAAGGCTAAAAAAAGCCTAAAACAACTTATCCTTGTGAGTTTTACTCGAAACATATGCTTTTTTAAGGTTTGCAAACACTAAAAGTAGTTTTTTACTCAATATGACAGTAATGTTCTTAAAATCCTGAGATAATGAGAAAAAAGCAATAAAAATGTTTTTCCACATAATTCCTACACCAAACATGTAAAATGTCTAATAATGCCTGGAGACTTGTACCCTGTTAGTTTCACTAGAAAAAATAACTTTTGTAAGTTTTGCCATGACGCAAGTTAGTTTTTTTTTAATTCAATATGACAGTATAACTGTCATACTAAATGTAAAAGTTATATAAACATAACTCCAAAACTGAACATGCATTATGTGTAAAAATGCCTGTAATATTGTATCTATGTGAGTTTTACCAGAATCAGGTAATTTGGTAAGGTTTACAAATACAAACATTTTTTTTTTTCATAATGACAGTATATCTGCTACATTCAATTTGATGTTATTTAAACATAACTTCCTAATCACACATGCAAATAGGTTAATAAAGACTAAAACAATGCATCCTTTTGAGTTTTACTCAAAACATTTGCTATTTTGAGGCTTGCAAACACAAAAAGTAGTTTTTTACTCATTATGACAGTAATGTTCTTAAAATCCTGAGATAATGCGAAATAAGCAATAAAATTGTTTTTCAACATAATTCCTACATCAAACATGCAACATGTCTAATAATGCCTGAAGACATGTATCTTTGTTAGTTTTAATAGAAAAAATATCTTTTGTAAGTTTTGCAAAGAGGCAAGTTAGTTTTTTTAATTCAATATGACAGTATAACTGTCATACCAAATATGAAAGTTATATAAACATAACTCCAAAATTGAACATGCATTATGTCTAAAAAGGCCTAAAATATTGTATCTATGTGAGTTTTACAAGAATCAGTTAATTTGGTAAGGTGTACAATTACGTAAATTAGGGGTTTACTAATAATGACAGTTAACTGCTACATTCAATTTGACAGTTATTTAAACATATTTTTTAATTCAATATGACAGTATAACTGTCATACTAAATATGAAAGTTATAAAAACATAACTCCAAAACCAAAAATGCTTTATGTCTCAAAATTCCTGTAATATTGTATCGATGTGGGTTTTACCAGAATCAGGTATTTTGGTAAGGTTTAAAAATACAAAAAATAGGTTTTACTCATAATGACAGTTAACTGCTACATTCAATTTGACAGTTATTTAAACATAACTTCCTAACCACACATGCAAAATAGCCTAATACAGCCTAAAACAATGCATCCTTGTGAGTTTTACTCGAGACATATGCTATTTTAAAGCTTGCAAACACAAAAAGTAATTATGCCTGGAGAAATGTATCTTTGTGAGTTTTACTGGGAAACATTTTTTTTGTAAGGTTTATTAAGACAAAAGTTATTTTTTTTAACTCAATATGATGGTATAACTGTCAAACTAAATATAAAAGTAATATAAACATAATTCCAAAACCAAACTCCTAAACCAAACTTGCAATCCGTCTTAAACTGCCTGTAATATGGAATCTATATGAGTTTTACCAGAATCAGGTATTTTGGTAAGGTTAACAAATACAAAACTTGGGTTTTACTCATAATGACAGTATAACTGCATTATTTGATATGACAGTTATTTAAACATAATTCCTAAACCAAACATGATAAATGGCTAATAATGCCTGGAAAAATGTATATAAACATAACTCCAAAACCAAACATGCATTATGTCTAAAAATGCCTGTAATATTGTTTCTATGTGAGTTTTACCAGAATCAGGTATTTTGGTAAGGTTTACAAATACAACAATTGGGTTTTACTCATAATGACAGTATAACTGCCACATTTAATATGACAGTTATGTAAACATAACTCCTATACCACACATGCAAAATGGTTAATAATGCCTGGAGAAATGTATCTTTGTGATTTTTACTAGAAAAAAATATTTTGTAAGGTTTGTAAAGACAAAAGTTAGTTTTTTTTTTACTCAATATGATGGTATAACTGTCATACTAAATATGAAAGTTATATAAACATAATTCCAAAACCAAACTCCTAAACCAAACTTGCAATGTGTCTTAAATTGCCTGTAATATTGAATGTATGTGAGTTTTACCAGAATCAGGTATTTTGGTAAGGTTTACAAATATAAAACTTGGGTTTTACTCATAATGACAGTATAACTGCAACAATTGATATGACAGTTATTTAAACATAACTCCTAATCCAAACATGATAAATGGCTAATAATGCCTGGAGAAATGTATCATTGTGAGTTTTACTGGAAACAAATAATTTGTAAGGTTTATAAAGACACAAGTTAGTTTTTTTTTATTTAATATGATGGTATAACTGTCATACTAAATATGAAAGTTATATAAACACAACTCCAAAACCAAACATGCATTATGTCTAAAAATGCCTGTAAGTTAGTTTTTTTTTACACAATTTAACAGTATAGCTGTCATGCTATATATGAAAGTTATATAAACATAATTCCAAAACCAAATATTTAATCCGTCTAAAAATGCCTGTAAAATTAAATATATGTGAGTTTTATCAGAATCAGGTATTTTGGTAAGGTTTACGAATACAAAAATTAGGTTTTACTCATAGTGACAGTATAACTGCCACACTCAATATGACAGTTAATTAAAAATAACTCCTAAAACACAAATGCAAAATGACTACTAATGCCTAGAGAAATGTATATTTGTGAATTTTACTGGAAAACAATATTTTGTAAGGTTTGTAAAGATACAAATTAGTTTTTTTTACTCATATGATGGTGTAACTGTCATACTAAATATGAAAGTTATAAAAACATAACTCCAAAACCAAAAATGCTTTATGTCTAAAAATTCCTGTAATATTGTATCGATGTGGGTTTTACCAGAATCAGGTATTTTGGTAAGGTTTAAAAATACAAAAAATAGCTTTTACTCATAATGACAGTATAACTGCCACACTCAATATGACAGTTATTTAAACATAACTCCTAAACCAAACATGATAAATGACTAATTATGCCTGGAAAAATGTATCTTTTTGAATTTTCCTGGGAAAAAAAAAAGTAAGGTTTATAAAGACACAAGTTATTTTTTTTTTACTCAATATGATGGTATAACTGTCATACTAAATATGAAAGTTGTATAAACATAACTCCAAACCCAAACATGCATTATGTCTAAAAATGCCTGCAATATTGTATCCATGTGATTTTTTACCAGAATCAGGTATTTTTGGTAAGGTTTACAAATACAAAAATTAGGTTTTACTCACTATGACAGTATACTGTCACATTCAATCTGACAGTTATTTAAACATATTGTAACTCCTAAACCACAAATACAAAATGGCTAATAATGCCTGGAGAAATGTATCTTTGTGAGTTTTCCTGGAAAAAAAAAATATATGTAAGGTTTGTAAAGACACAAGTTAGTTTTTTTACTTAATATGACAGTAGAACTGTCATACTAAATATGAAAGTTAAATAAACATAACTCCAAAACCAAACTTGCAATACATCTAAAAATGCCTGTAATATTGAATCCATGTGAGTTTTACCAGAATCAGGTATTTTGGTAAGGTTTACAAATACAAAAATTGGGTTTTACTCATAATGACAGTATAACTGCCATATTCAAAATAACAGTTATTTAAACATAACTCCTAAACCAAACATGCTAATGCTAGTAATGCCTGGAAAAATGTATCTTTGTCAGTTTTACTAGAAAAAAACATTTTGTAAGGTTTGTAAAGACAAAAGTGTTGTTTTTTTTTACTCAATGTGATGGTATAACTGTCAAACTAAATATAAAAGTAATATAAACATCTTTCCAAAACCAAACTCCTAAACCAAACTTGCAATCCGTCTTAAACTGCCTGTAATATTGAATCTATATGAGTTTTACCAGAATCAGGTATTTTGGTAAGGTTTATAAATACAAAACTTGGGTTTTACTCATAAGGATAGTATAACTGCATTATTTGATATGACAGTTATTTAAACATAACTCCTAAACCAAACATGATAAATAGCTAATAATGCCTGGAAAAATGTATATAAACATAACTCCAAAACCAAACATGCATCATGTCTAAAAATGCCTGTAATATTGTATCTATGTGAGTTTTACTAGAATCGGGTATTTTGTTAAGGTTTACAAATACAAAAATTAGGTTTTACTCACTATGACAGTATACTGTCACATTCAATCTGACTGTTATTTAAACACAAATTCTAAACCACAGATGCAAAATGGCTAATAATAACTGGAGAAATGTATTTTTGTGAGTTTTACTGGAAAAAAAAATATTTTGTAAGGTTTCTATAGACACAAGTTAGTTTTTTTTACTCAATATGATGGAAACATGCTTTATGTCTAAAAAATTCTGTAATATTTTATCCATGTGAGTTTTATCAGAATCAGTTATTTTGGTAATTTTACAAATACCAAAATTAGGTTTTACTCATAATGACAGTATATCTGCCGCATTCAATCTGACAGTTATTTAAACATTTTGTAACTCCTAAACCACAAATACAAAATGGCTAATAATGCCTGGAGAAATGTATCTTTGTGAGTTTTCCTGGAAAAAAAAAAAATATATATATAAGGTTTGTAAAGACACAAGTTGTTTTTTTTACTTAATATGACAGTAGAACTGTCATACTGAATATGAAAGTTAAATAAACATAACTCCAAAACCAAACTTGCAATACATCTAAAAATGCCTGTAATATTGAATCTATGTGAGTTTTACCAGAATCAGGTATTTTGGTAAGGTTTACAAATACAAAAATTGGGTTTTACTCATAATGACAGTATAACTGCCATATTCAAAATAACAGTTATTTAAACATAACTCCTAAACCAAACATGCTAATGCTAATAATGCCTGGAAAAATTTATCTTTGTCAGTTTTACTAGAAACAAATATTTTGTAAGGTTTGTAAAGACAAAAGTGTTTTGTTTTTTTTACTCAATATGATGGTATAACTGTCAAACTAAATATAAAAGTAATATAAACATCTTTCCAAAACCAAACTCCTAAACCAAACTTGCAATCCGTCTTAAACTGCCTGTAATATTGAATCTATATGAGTTTTACCAGAATCAGGTATTTTGGTAAGGTTTACAAATACAAAACTTGGGTTTTACTCATAATGATAGTATAACTGCATTATTTGATATGACAGTTATTTAAACATAACTCCTAAACCAAACATGATAAATAGCTAATAATGCCTGGAAAAATGTATATAAACATAACTCCAAAACCAAACATGCATCATGTCTAAAAATGCCTGTAATATTGTATCTATGTGAGTTTTACTAGAATCAGGTATTTTGTTAAGGTTTACAAATACAAAAATTAGGTTTTACTCACTATGACAGTATACTGTCACATTCAATCTGACTGTTATTTAAACACAAATTCTAAACCACAGATGCAAAATGGCTAATAATAACTGGAGAAATGTATTTTTGTGAGTTCTACTGGAAAAAAAATATTTTGTAAGGTTTGTATAGACACAAGTTAGTTTTTTTCACACAATATGATGGAAACATGCTTTATGTCTAAAAAATTCTGTAATATTTTATCCATTTGAGTTTTATCAGAATCAGTTATTTTGGTAATTTTACAAATACCAAAATTAGGTTTTACTCATAATGACAGTATATCTGCCACACTCAATATGACAGTTATTTAAACATAACTCTAAACCAAACATGGTTAATGGCTAATAATGCCTGGAGAAATGTATCTTTGTGAGTTTTACAGGAAAAACATTTTTTTTAAGGTTTATAAAGACACAAGTTAGTTTTTTTTACTCAATATGACAGTATAACTGTAATACTAAATGTAAAAAATATATAAACATAACTCCAAAACCAATTATGCATTATGTCTAAAAATGCCTGTAATATTGTATCAATGTGAGTTTTACTAGAATCAGTTGTTTTTGTAAGTTTTTCAAATACAAAATATTGGTTTTACTCACTATGACAGTATACTGTCACATTCAATCTGACAGCTATTTAAAAATAACTCCTAAACCACACATGCAAAATGACTAATAATGCCGAGAAAAATGTATCTGTCTGAATTTTATTGGAAAAAAATATTTTGTGAGGTTTTTAAAATTACGAGTTTGTTATTTTTTACTCAATTTGACAGTATAACTGTCATACTAAATATGAAAGTTATATACACATAACTCTAAAACCAAACTTGCAATCCGTCTAAAAATGCCTGTAATATTGAATCTATGTGAGTTTTACCAAAATCAGGTATTTTGGTAAGGTTTACAAATACAAAATTTAGGTTTTACTCATAAAGACAGTATAACTGCCACACTCAATATGACAGTTTTTTAAACATAACTCTTAAAAAACAAATGCAAAATGACTAATAATGCCTGGAAAAATGTATCTTTGTGAATTTTAATGAACTTTTTTTTTTTGTAGGTTTGTAAAGACACAAATTAGTTTTTTTTTACTCAATATGATGGTATAACTGTCATACTGAATATGAAAGTTATATAAACATAACTCCAAAACCAAACATGTTTTATTTCTAAAAATTCCTGTAATATTGTATCTATGTGAGTTTTACCAGAATCAGGTATTTTGGTAAAGTTTACAAATACAAAAAATAGTTTTTACTCATAATGACAATATAACTGCCACATTTAACATGACAGGTATTTAAACAAAGCTACTAAACCAAACATGATAAATGGCTAATAATGCCTGGAGAAATGTATCTTTGTGAGTTTTACATGAAAAAAAATAATTTCTAAGGTTTATAAAGACACAAGGTAGTTTTTTTTACTCAATATGATGGTTTAACCGTAATACTAAATATGAAAGTTATATAAACATAACTCCAAAAACAAACATGAATTTTGTCTAAAAATACCTGTAATATTGTATCTATGTGAGTTTTACCAGAATCAGGTATTTTGGTAAGGTTTACAAATACAAAAATTAGGTTTTACTCACTATGACAGTATACTGTCACATTCAATCTGACAGTTATGTAAACATAACTCCTAAACCACACATGCAAAATGGCTAATAATGCCTGGAGAAATGTATCTTTGTGAGTTTTACTAGGAAAAATAATTTGTAAGGTTTGTAAAGACACACGTTAGTTTTTTTTACTCAATATGACAGTATAACTGTCATACTACATGCAGAAAATATATAAATATGACTCAAAACCAAACTTGCAATCCGTCTAAAAATGTCTGTAGTATTAAATTTATGTGAGTTTTACCAAAATGAGGTATTTTGGTAAGGTTGACAAATAAAAAAAATAGGTTTTACTGATAGTGACATTATAAGTGCCACACTCAATATGACAGTTATTTAAACATAAGTCATAAACGACACATGAAAATGGCTATTAAACCTGGAGAAATGTATCTTTGTTAGTTTTACTAGAGTAATGATCTTTTGTAAGGTTTACAAAGACACAAGTTTTTTTACTCAATATGACGGTATACTGTCAAACTAAATAAAAAAGTTATAGAAACATAACTCCAAAACCTAACTCAACAACCAAAAATGCAATCCATTTAAAAATGCCTGTAATATTGAATACATGTGAGTTTTATCAGAATCAGGTATTTTGGTAAGGTTTACAAAAACAAAAATTAGATTTTACTCATAGTGACAGTATAACCGCCACACTCAATATGACAGTTAATTAAACATAACTCCTAAAACACAAATGCAAAATGACTATATATATATTTGAGGTATATTTGTGAATTTTACTGGAAAAAAATATTTTTAAGGTTTGTAAAGATACAAATAATTTTTTGTTTTTTACTCAATATGATGGTATAACTTTCATACTAAATATGAAAGTTATATAAACATGACTCCAAAACCAAACATGCTTTATGTCTAAAAATTATTGTAATATTGTATCGATGTGGGTTTTACCAGAATCAGGTATTTTGGTAAAGTTTACAAATACAAAAAATAGGTTTTACTCACTATGACAGTATACTGTCACATTCGATCTGACAGTTATTTAAACATAACTCCTAAACCACACATTCAAAATGACTAATAATGCCTGGAGAAATGTATCTCCGTGAATTTTTCTGGAAAAAAATATTTTGTAAGGTTTGTTATAACACAAGTTTTTTTTACTCAATATGACAGCAGTATACTGTCATAGTGAGTAAAACCAATATTTTGTATTTGCAAACCTTACAAAAAAGACTGATTCTAGTAAAACTCACATGGATACAATATTACAGTTTTTTTTAGATAATATGCATGTTTGGTTTTGGAGTTATGTTTATATAACTTTTACATTTAGAATGAAAGTTATAATGTCATATTGAGTAAAAAAAATAACTTGTCTTTACAAAATAACAATTTTTTCCAAGCATTATTAGCCATTTTGCATGTGTGGTTTAGGAGTTATATTTAAATAACTGTCATATTGAGTGTGGCAATTATACTGTCATTATGAGTAAAACCTTATTTTTGTATTTGTAAACCTTACCAAAATACCTGATTGTAGTAAAACTCACATAGATACAATATTACAGGCATTTTTTGGCATAATGAATGTTTGGTTTTGGAGTTATGTTTATATAACTTTCATATTTAGTATGACAGTTATACTGTCATATTAAGTAAAAAAAACTAACTTGTGTCTTTACAAACCTTACAAAATATTTTTTTTTTTTCAGTAAAACTCACAAAGATACATTTCTCCAGGCATTATTAGTCATTTTCTATGTGTGGTTTAGGAGCTATGTTTAAATAACTGTCAGATTGAATGTGACAGCATACTGTCATAGTGAGTAAAACCAATATTTTGTATTTGTAAACCTTAAAAATAAAATAATTCTAGTAAAACTCACATGGATACAATGTTACAGGCATTTTTAGACATAATGCATGTTTAGTTTTGGAGTTTTGTTTATATACATTTTACATTTAGTATGACAATTATACTGTCATATGGAGTAAAAAACAACTAACTTGTGTCTTAACAAACCTTACAAAAATGTTGTTTTTTTTCAGTAAAACTCACAAAGATGCATTTCTCCAGTCATTAGCCATTTAGCATGTTGGGTTTACGAGTTATGTTTAAATAACTGTCATTTTGAACGTTGCAGTTATACTGTCATTATGAGTAAAACCTAATTTTTGTATTTGTAAACCTTACCAAAATACCTGTTTCTGGTAAAACTCACATAGATTCAATATTACAGGCATTTTTAGACGGATTGCATGTTTGGTTTTGAAGTTATGTTTATATAACTTTCAAATTTAGTAAGACAGTTATACCATCATATTGAGTAAAAAAAACTATATTGTGTCCAAACAAACCTTACAAAATATTTTTTTTCCGGTAAAACTCACAAAAATACATTTCTCCAGGCATTATTAGCCATTTTGCATCTGTGGTTTAGAATGTATGTTTAAATAACAGTCATATTGAATGTGACAGTATACTGTCATAGTGAGTAAAACCAAAATGTTGTATTTGCAAACCTTACAAAAACAAATTATTCTACTAAAACTCACTTGGATACAATATTATAGGCATTTTAAGACATAATGCATGTTTGGTTTAGGAATTATGTTGAAAAACAATTTTGTTGCTTTTTTTGCATTATATCAGGATTTTAAAAACATCACTGTCATATTGAGAAAAAAACTACTTTTTTTAATTGCAAGCCTTAAAAAAGCATATGTTCGAGTAAATCTCACAAGGATGCATTGTTTTAGGCATTATTAGCATTTTTGCATGTGTGGTTTAGGAGTTATGTTTAAATAACTGTCAGATTGAATGTGACAGTATACTGTCATAGTGAGTAAAATCAATATTTTGTATTTGCAAACCTTACAAAAACAACTTATTCTAGTAAAACTCACATGGATTCAATATTACAGGCATTTTTAGATATAAAGCATGTTTGGTTTTGGAGATATGTTTATATAAATTTTACATTTAGTATGAGAGTTACACTGTCATATGGAGTAATAAAAACTAACTTGTGTCTTTACAAACCTTACAAAAAAATGTTTTTTCCAGTAAAACTCACAAAAATGCATTTCGCCAGTCATAATTAGCCATTTAGCATGTTTGGTTTAGGAGTTATGTTTAAATAACTGTCATTTTGAATGTGGGAGTTATTCTGTCTATGAGTAAAACCTAATTTTTGTATTTGTAAACCTTACCAAAATACCTGATTCTGGTAAAACTCACAGAGACTCAATATTACAGGCATTTTTAGACGGATTGCATGTTTGGTTTTGGAGTTATGTTTATATAACTTTCATATATAGTATGACATTTATATTGTCAAATTGAGTAAAAAAAACTAACTTGTGTTTTTACAAACCTTACAAAATATTTTTTTTCCAGTAAAATTCACTGAGATACATTTTTCCAGGCATTATTAGTCATTTTGCATGTGTGGTTTAGGAGTTATGTCAGATTGAATGTAACAGTATACTGTCATAGTGAGTAAAACCAATATTTTGTATTTGCAAAACCTTACAAAAACAACTGATTCTACTAAAACTCACATGGATACAATATTACAGGCATTTTTAGACATAATGCATGTTTGGTTTTGGAGTTTTAATTATATAACTTTTACATTTAGTATGACAGTTATACTGTCATATTGAGTAAAAGAAACTAACTTGTGTCTATACAAACCTTACAAAATATTTCTTTCCAGTACTAGGTATTTTGGTAAGGTTTACAAATAAAAAAATTAAGTTTTACTCATAATGACAGTATAACTGCCACGTTCAAAATGACAAATATTTAAACATAACTCCTAAACCAAACTTGCTATATGGCTAATAATGCCTGGAGAAAGGAATCTTTGTGAGTTTTAATGGAAAAACAATATTTTGTAAGGTTTGTAAAGACACAAGTTAGTTTTGTTTTACTCAATATGACAGTATAACTGTCATACTTAATGTAAAAGTTGTATAATTATAACTAAAAAACCAAACATGCATTATATCTAAAATTGCCTGTAACGATGTATCCATGTGAGTTTTATTAGAATCAGTTGTTTTTGTAAGTTTTGCAAATACAAAATATTGGTTTTACTCACTATGACAGTATACTGTCACATTCAATCTGACAGTTATTTAAACAAAACTCCTATACCACACATTAAAAGTGACTAATAATAACTGGAGAAATGTATCTCTGTGATTTTTTCTGGAAAATTTTTTTTTTTTTAAAGTTTGTAAAAACACGTTAGTTTTTTTTTACTCAATATGACAGCAGTATACTGTCATAGTGAGTAAAACCAATATTTTGTATTTGCAAACCTTACAAAAACAACTGATTCTAGTAAAACTCACATGGATACAAAATTACAGGCATTTTTTGATATAATACATGTTGGGTTTTGAAGTTATGTTTATATAACTTTTACATTTAGTATGACAGTTATAATGTCATATTGAATAAAAAAAATAACTTGTGTCTTTACAAACCTTACAATTTTTTTTTCCAGTAAAACTCACAAATATAAATTTTTCCAAGCATTATTAGCCATTTTGCATGTGTGGTTAGGGTTAGGGTTAGGGTTAGGGGTTAGGGTTAGGGTTAGGGTTAAAGTTGGTAAAACCCACACCGATACAATATTCCAGGAATTTTTATACATAAAGTATGTTTTGGAGTTATGTTTATATGACTTTCATATTTAGTATGACAGTTATACCATTATTTTGAATAAAAAAAAACTAATTTTTATCTTTACAAATCTTACAAAATATTGTTTTCCAGTAAAATTCACAACTATACATTTCTCTAAGCATTATTAGTCATTTTGCATTTGTGTTTTAGGAGTTATGTTTAATTAACTGTCATATTGAGCGTGGCAGTTATATCTATGAGTAAAACCTAATTTTTGTATTCGTAAACCTTACCAAAATACCTGAATCTGATAAAACTCACATATATTCAATATTACAGGCATTTTTTGACGGATTGCATATTTGGTTTTGGAATTATGTTCATATAACTTCCATATATAGTATGAGAGCTAAACTGTTAAATTGTGTAAAAAAAACTAACTTGTGTCTTTACAAACCTTCCAAAATATTTTTCCAGTAAAACTCACAAATATACATTCCTCAAGGCCATTTTGTCAGTATACTGTCCATATGAGTAAAACTAATAGTTTGTATTTGTAAACCTTACAAAAACAACTGATTATAGTAAAACTCACATGGATACAAAATTATAAGCATTTTTAAACACAATGTATGTTTGGTGGCAGTCAATGTGGCAGTTATACTGTCATTATGGGTAAAACCTAATTTTTGTAATTGTAAACCTTACCAAAATACCAGATTCTGGTAAAACTCACATAGATACAATATTACAGGCATTTTTAGACATAATGTATGTTTGGTTTTGGAGTTATATTTATATAACTTTCATATTTAGTATGACAGTTATACCATCATATTAAATAAAAAAAACTAACTTGTGTCTTTATAAACCTTACAAATTATTTGTTTCCAGTAAAACTCACACTGATACATTTCTCCAGGCATTATTAGCCATTTATCATGTTTGGTTTAGGAGTTATGTTTAAATAACTGTCATATCAAATGTTGCAGTTATACTGTCATTATGAGTAAAACCCAAGTTTTGTATTTGTAAACCTTACCAAAATACCTGATTCTGGTAAAACTCACATAGATTAAATATTACAGGCAGTTTAAGACATATTGCAAGTTTGGTTTAGGAGTTTGGTTTTGGAATTATGTTTATATAACTTTCATATTTAGTATGACAGTTATACCATGATATTGAGTAAAAAAAAACTAACTTTTGTCTTTACAAACCTTACAAAATATTTTTTTCTAGTAAAAATCACAAAGCTACATTTCTCCAGGCATTATTAGCCATGTATCATGTATGGTTTAGGAATTATGTTTAAATAACTGTCATGTTGAGTGTGGCAGTATACTGTCATAGTGAGTAAAACCTATTTTTTGTATTTGTAAACCTTACCAAAATACCTGATTCTGGTAAAACTCACATAGATACAATATTACAGGAATTTTTAGACATAAAACCTGTTTGGTTTTGGAGTTATGTTTATATAACTTTCATATTTAGTATGACAGTTATACCATCATATTGCGTAAAAAAAACAAATTTGTGTCTTTACAAACCTTACAAAATATTTTTTTCCATTAATATTCACAAAGATACATTTTTCCAGGCATTAATAGTCATTTTGCATTTGTTTTTTTAGGAGTTATGTTTAAAAAACTGTCAAATTGAGTGTGGCAGTTATACTGTCATTATGAGTAAAACCTAATTTTTGTATTTGTAAACCTTACCAAAATACCAGATTTTGGTAAAACTCACATAGATTCAATATTACAGGCATTTTTAGACGGATTGCAAGTTTGGTTTTGGAGTTATGTGTATATAACTTTCATATTTAGTATGACAGTTATACTGTCAAATTGAGCAAAAAATAACAAACTTGTAATGTTACAAACCTTAGAAAATATTTTTTTCCAGTAAAATTCACAGAGATACATTTTTCTCGGCATTATTAGTCATTTTGCATGTGTGGTTTAGGAGTTATGTTTAAATAACAGTGAGATTGAATGTGACAGTATACTGTCATAGTGAGTAAAACCAAATTTTTGTATTTGTAAACCTTAACAAAATACCTGATTCTAGTAAAACTCACATAGATTAAATATTACAGGCATTTTTAGACGGATTGCATGTTTGGTATTGGGGTTATGTTTATATAACTTTTACTTTTATTATGACAGTTATACAAACATATTGAATAAAAATTTTTTTGTATTTTGTAATTTTTGTATTTATAAACCTTACCAAAATTCCTGATTCTGGTAAAACTCACATAGATACAATATTACAGGCATTTTAAGACATAAGGCATGTTTGGTTTTGGAGTTATGATTATAGACATTTTTCCAGGCATTATTAGCTATTTATCATGTTTGGTTTAGGAGTTATGTTTAAATAACTGTCATATCAAATAATTTCAGTTATGAGTAAAACCCAAGTTTTGTATTTGTAAACCTTATCAAAATACCTGATTCTGGTAAAACTCATATAGATTCAATATTACAGGCAGTTTAAGACGGATTGCAAGTTTGGTTTAGGAGTTTGGTTTTGGAATGATGTTTATATTACTTTTATATTTACTTTGACAGTTATACCATCATATTGAGTAAAAAAAAAAAAAAAAAAAAAAAATTCTAGTAAAACTCACAAAGATACATTTCTCCAGGCATTATTAGCTATTTAGCATGTTTGGTTAAGGAGTTATGTTTAAATAACTGTTATTTTGAATATGGCAGTTATACTGTCATTATGAGTAAAACCCAATTTTTGTATTTGTAAACCTTACCAAAATATCTGATTCTGGTAAAACTCACATAGATTCAATATTACAGGCATTTTTAGACGTATTGCAAGTTTGGTTTCTGAGTTATGTTCATTTAACTTTCATATTTAGTATGACAGTTCTACTGTCATATTAAGTAAAAAAAACTAACTTGTGTCTTTACAAACCTTATACATTTTTTTTTTCCAGGAAAACTCACAAAGATACATTTCTCCAGACATTATTAGCCATTTTGTATTTGTGGTTTAGGAGTTACAATATGTTTAAATAACTGTCAGATTGAATGTGACAGTATACTGTCAGTGAGTAAAACCTAATTTTTGTATTTGTAAGCCTTACCAAAAATGGTAAAAATCACATGGATACAATATTCCAGGCATTTTTAGACATAATGCATGTTTGGTTTTGGAGTTATGTTTATATACATTTTTCCAGGCTTTATTAGCTATTATCATGTTTGGTTTAGGAGTTATGTTTAAATAACTGTCAGATTGCATGTGACAGTATACTGTCATTATGAGTAAAACCTATTTTTTGTATTTGTAAACCTACCAAAATACCTTATTCTGGTAAAACCCACATCGATACAATATTACAGGAATTTTTTAGACATAAAACATGTTTGGTTTTGGAGTTATGTTTATATAACTTTCATATTTAGTATGACAGTTATACCAACATATTGAGTAAAAAAAAACGAATTTGTATCCTTACAAACAAAATATTGTTTTCCAGTAAAATTCACAAATATACATTTCTCTAGGCATTAGTAGTCATTTTGCATTTGTGTTTTAGGAGTTATGTTTAATTAACTGTCATATTGAGTGTGGCAGTTATACTGTCACTATGAGTAAAACCTAATTTTTGTTTTTGTAAACCTTACCAAAATACCTGATTCTGATAAAACTCACACATATTCAATATTACAGGCATTTTTAGACAGATTGCATATTTGGTTTTGGAATTATGTTTATATAACTTTCATATATAGTATGACAGCTATATTGTTAAATTGTGTAAAAATACACAATTATTTACACAATTTAAATACCTGCTACTAGGGTGTAGCAGGTATTTTTTTCAGTAAAACTCACAAAGATAATTCCTCAAGGCATTATTAGCCATTTTGTCAGATTAATTGTGACAGTATACTGTCATTATGAGTAAAACTAATATTTTGCATTTGTAAACCTTACACAAACAACTGATTCTAGTAAAACTCACATGGATACAAAATTATAAGCATTTTTAGACATAATGCATGTTTGGTGGCAGTCAATGTGGCAGTTATACTGTCATTATGAATAAAACCTAATGTTTGTATTTTTCAACCTTACCAAAATACCTGATTCTGGTAAAACTCACATAGATACAATATTACAGGCATTTTTAGACATAATGCATGTTTGGTTTTGGAGTTATGTTTATATAACTTTCATATTTAGTATGACAGTTATACCATCATATTAAATAAAAAAAACTAACTTGTGTCTTTATAAACCTTACAAATTATTTGTTTCCAGTAAAACTCACAATGATACATTTCTCCAGGCATTATTAGCCATTTATCATGTTTGGATTAGGAGTTATGTTTAAATAACTGTCATATCAAATGTTGCAGTTATACTGTCATTATGAGTAAAACCCAGGTTTTGTATTTGTAAACCTTACCAAAATACCCTATACTGGTAAAACTCACATAGATTCAATATTACAGGCAGTTTAAGACAGATTGCAAGTTTGGTTTAGGAGTTTGTTTTTGGAATTATGTTTATATAACTTTCATATTTAGTATAACAGTTATACCATCATATTGAATAAAAAAAAACTAACTTTTGTCTTTACAAACCTTACAAAATATTTTTTTCTAGTAAAAATCACAAAGATACATTTCTCCAGGCATTAACCATTTTGCATGTGTGGTATAGGAGTTATGTTTACATAACTGTCATATTAAATGTGGCAGTTTTACTGTCATTATGAGTAAAACCATATTTGTGTATATGTAAACCTTACCAAAATACCTGATTCTGGTAAAACTCACATAGATACAATACTAAAGGCATTTTTAGACATAATGCATGTTTGGTTTTGGACTTATGTTTGTATACATTTTTCCAGGCATTATTAGCCATTTATCATGTTTGGTTTGGCTCTCTGAGCTGCCACCTTAATGTGGTAGAGGAGTTTGCGTGTCCCAATGATCCTAGGAGCTATGTTGTCCGGGGGCTTTATGCCCCCTGGTAGGGTCTCCCAAGACAAACTGGTCCTAGGTGAGGGATCAGACAAAGAGCAGCTCGAAGACCTCCATGAAATATAAAAACCAAGGACCCAGATTTCCCTCGCCCGGACGCGGGTCATCGGGGCCCCCCTCTGGAGCACGATGGCGAGCGCCTGGTGGCCGGGCCTGTCCCCGAAGAGCACAGCCCGAAGAGGCAACATGGGTCCCCCCTCCAATGGGCTCACCACCCATAGCAGGGGTCATAGAGGTCGGGTGCGATGTGAGCTGGGCGGCAGCCGAAGGCAGCGCACTAGGCGGTCCGATCCTCGGCTACAGAAGCTAGCTCTTGGGACGTGGAACGTCACCTCGCTGGGGGGGAAGGAGCCTGAGCTAGTGCGCGAGGTGGAGAAGTTCCGGCTAGATATAGTCGGACTCACTTCGACGCACAGCAAGGGCTCTGGAACCAGTTCTCTCGAGAGGGGCTGGACTCTCTTCCACTCTGGCGTTGCCGGCAGTGAGAGGCGACGGGCTGGGGTGGCAATTCTTGTTTCCCCCCGGCTCAGAGCCTGTACGTTGGAGTTCAACCCGGTGGACGAGAGGGTAGCTTCCCTCCGCCTTCGGGTGGGGGAACGGGTCCTGACTGTGGTTTGCGCTTCCGCGCCAAACCGCAGATCAGAGTACCCACCCTTTTTGGATTCACTTGAGTGAGTACTTGAGAGTGCTCCCCCGGGTGATTCCCTCGTTCTACTGGGGGACTTCAATGCTCATGTTGGCAACGACAGTGAAACCTGGAGAGGCGTGATTGGGAAGAATGGCTGCCCGGATCTGAACCCGAGCGGCGTTTTGTTATTGGACTTTTGTGCCCGTCACAGATTGTCCATAACGAACACCATGTTCAAACATAAGGGTGTCCATATGTGCACTTGGCACCAGGACACCCTAGGCCGCAGTTCCATGATCGACTTTGTAGTTGTGTCATCGGATTTGCGGCCTCATGTTTTGGACACTCGGGTGAAGAGAGGGGCGGAGCTTTCTACCGATCACCACCTGGTGTTGAGTTGGCTGCGATGGTTGGGGAGGATGCCGGACAGACCTGGCAGGCCCAAACGCATTGTGAGGGTTTGCTGGGAACGTCTGGCAGAGTCTCCTGTCAGAGAGAGTTTCAATTCCCACCTCCGGAAGAACTTTGAACATGTCACGAGGGAGGTGCTGGACATTGAGTCTGAATGGACCATGTTCCGCGCCTCTATTGTCGAGGCGGCTGATTGGAGCTGTGGCCGCAAGGTAGTTGGTGCTTGTCGTGGCGGTAATCCTAGAACCCGTTGGTGGACACCGGCGGTGAGGGATGCCGTCAAGCTGAAGAAGGAGTCCTATCGGGTTCTTTTGGCTCATAGGACTCCTGAGGCAGCGGACAGGTACCGACAGGCCAAGCGGTGTGCGGCTTCAGCGGTCACAGAGGCAAAAACTCGGACATGGGAGGAGTTCGGGGAAACCATGGAAAACGACTTCCGGACGGCTTCGAAGCAATTCTGGACCACCATCCGCCGCCTCAGGAAGGGGAAGCAGTGCACTATCAACACCGTGTATGGTGAGGATGGTGTTCTGCTGACCTCGACTGCAGATGTTGTGGATCGGTGGAGGGAATACTTCTAAGACCTCCTCAATCCCACCAACACGTCTTCCTATGAGGAAGCAGTGCCTGGGGAGTCTGTGGTGGGCTCTCCTATTTCTGGGGCTGAGGTTGCTGAGGTAGTTGAAAAGCTCCTCGGTGGCAAGGCCCCAGGGGTAGATGAGATCCGCCCGGAGTTCCTTAAGGCTCTGGATGCTGTGGGGCTGTCTTGGTTGACAAGACTCTGCAGCATCGCGTGGACATCGGGGGCGGTACCTCTGGATTGGCAGACCGGGGTGGTGGTTCCTCTCTTTAAGAAGGGGAACCGGAGGGTGTGTTCTAACTATCGTGGGATCACACTCCTCAGCCTTTCCGGTAAGGTCTATTCAAGTGTACTGGAGAGGAGGCTACGCCGGATAGTCGAACCTCGGATTCAGGAGGAACAGTGTGGTTTTCGTCCTGGTCGTGGAACTGTGGACCAGCTCTATACTCTCGGCAGGGTCCTTGAGGGTGCATGGGAGTTTGCCCAACCAGTCTACATGTGTTTTGTGGACTTGGAGAAGGCATTCGACCGTGTCCCTCAGGAAGTCCTGTGGGGAGTGCTCAGAGAGTATGGGGTATCGGACTGTCTGATTGTGGCAGTCCGCTCCCTGTATGCTCAGTGCCAGAGCTTGGTCCGCATTGCCGGCAGTAAGTCGGACACGTTTCCAGTGAGGGTTGGACTCCGCCAAGGCTGCCCTTTGTCACCGATTCTGTTCATAACTTTTATGGACAGAATTTCTAGGCGCAGTCAAGGCGTTGAGGGGATCTGGTTTGGTGGCTGCAGGATTAGGTCTCTGCTTTTTGCAGATGATGTGGTCCTGATGGCTTCATCTGGCCAGGATCTTCAGCTCTCACTGGATCGGTTCGCAGCCGAGTGTGAAGCGACTGGGATGAGAATCAGCACCTCCAAGTCCGAGTCCATGGTTCTCGCCCGGAAAAGGGTGGAGTGCCATCTCCGGGTTGGGGAGGAGATCTTGCCCCAAGTGGAGGAGTTCAAGTACCTCGGAGTCTTGTTCACGAGTGAGGGAAGAGTGGATCGTGAGATCGACAGGCGGATCGGTGCGGCGTCTTCAGTAATGCGGACGCTGTATCGATCCGTTGTGGTGAAGAAGGAGCTGAGCCGGAAGGCAAAGCTCTCAATTTACCGGTCGATCTACGTTCCCATCCTCACCTATGGTCATGAGCTTTGGGTTATGACCGAAAGGACAAGATCACGGGTACAAGCGGCCGAAATGAGTTTCATCCGCCGGGTGGCGGGGCTCTCCCTTAGAGATAGTGTGAGAAGCTCTGTCATCCGGGAGGAGCTCAAAGTAAAGCCGCTGCTCCTCCACATCGAGAGGAGCCAGAGTGGATCGTGAGATCGACAGGCGGATCGGTGCGGCGTCTTCAGTAATGCGGACGCTGTATCGATCCGTTGTGGTGAAGAAGGAGCTGAGCCGGAAGGCAAAGCTCTCAATTTACCGGTCGATCTACGTTCCCATCCTCACCTATGGTCATGAGCTTTGGGTTATGACCGAAAGGACAAGATCACGGGTACAAGCGGCCGAAATGAGTTTCATCCGCCGGGTGGCGGGGCTCTCCCTTAGAGATAGTGTGAGAAGCTCTGTCATCTGGGAGGAGCTCAAAGTAAAGCCGCTGCTCCTCCACATCGAGAGGAGCCAGATGAGGTGGTTCGGGCATATGGTCAGGATGCCACCCGAACGCCTCCCTAGGGAGGTGTTTAGGGCACGTCCGACCGGTAGGAGGCCTTGGGGAAGACCCAGGACACGTTGGGAAGACTATGTCTCCCGGCTGGGCTGGGAACGCCTCGGGGTCCCACAGGAAGAGCTGGACGAAGTGGCTGGGGAGAGGGAAATCTGGGCTTCCCTGCTTAGGCTGCTGCCCCCGCGACCCGACCTCGGATAAGCGGAAGAAGATGGATGGATGGATGGATGGTTAAGGAGTTATGTTTAAATAACTGTCATATCAAATAATGCAGTTATACTGTCATTATGAGTAAAACCCAAGTTCTGTATTTGTAAACCTTATCAAAATACCTGATTCTGGTAAAACTCATATAGATTCAATATTACAGGTAGTTTAAGACGGATTGCAAGTTTGGTTTAGGAGTTTGGTTTTCGAGTTATGTTTATATTACTTTTATATTTAGTTTGACAGTTATACCATCACATTGAGTAAAAAAAAAAAACGTTTTTCTTTACAAACCTTACAAAATATTTTTTTTTAGTAAAACTCACAAAGATACATTTCTCCAGGCATTATTAGCCATTTAGCTTGTTTGGTTTAGGAGTTATGTTTAAGTAACTGTTATTTTGAATATCGCAGTTATACTGTCATTATGAGTAAAACCAAATTTTTGTATTTGTAAACCTTACCAAAATACCTGATTCTGGTAAAACTCACATAGATTCAATATTACAGGCATTTTTAGACGTATTGCAAGTTTGGTTTTGGAGTTATGTTTATTTAACTTTCATATTTAGTATGACAGTTATACTGTCATATTAAGTGAAAAAACTAACTTGTTTCTTTACAAACCTTATAAAAAAAATGTTTTCCAGGAAAACTCACAAAGATACATTTTTCCAGGCATTATTAGCCATTTTGTAATTGTGGTTTATGAGTTACAGTATGTTTAAATAACTGTCAGATTGAATGTGACAGTATACTGTCATAGTGAGTAAAACCAAATTTTTGTATTTGTAAACCTTACCAAAAATACCTGATTCTGGTAAAAAATCACAAAGATACAATATTGCAGGCATTTTTAGACATAATGCATGTTTGGTTTTGGAGTTATGTTTATACAACTTTTATATTTAGTATGACAGTTATACCATCATATTGAGTAAAAAAAAAAAAAACTTGTGTCTTTATAAACCTTACAAAAAAAAATGTTCCCAGTAAAACTCACAAAGATAAATTTCTCAAGGCATAATTAGCCATTTATTACTGTCATAATGAGTAAAAAACTACTTTTTGTGTTTGCAAGCCTTAAAATAGCAAATGTTTCGAGTAAAACTCACAAGGATACATTGTTTTAGGCTTTATTAGCCTATTTTGTATGTGTGGTTAGGAAATTATGTTTAAATAACTGTCAAATTGAATGTAGCAGTTATCTGTCATTATGAGTAAACCCCTAATTTATGTAATTGTACACCTAACCAAATTAACTGATTCTTGTAAAACTCACATAGATACAATATTTTAGGCATTTTTAGACATAATGCATGTTCAGTTTTGGAGTTATGTTTATATAACTTTCATATTTGGTATGACAGTTATAATGTCATTGAATTAAAAAAACTAATTTCCCTTTTTGCAAAACTTACAAAAGATAATTTTCTAGTAAAACTTACAAAGATACATGTCTTCAGGCATTATTAGACATGTTGCATGTTTGGTGTAGGAATTATGTTGAAAAACATTTTTATTGCTTATTTCGCATTATCTCAGGATTTTAAGAACATTACTGTCATAATGAATAAAAAAAGTATTTGTCAACTTTACCAAAATACCTGATTCTGGTAAAACTCAAAAAGATACAATATTACAGGCATTTTTAGACAAAATGCATTTTGGTTTTGGAGTTATGTTTATATAACTTTCATATTTAGTATGACAGTTCATCATATTAAATAAAAAAAATAACTTGTGTCTTTATAAACCTTACACATTATTTTTTTCCAGTAAAACTCACAAATATACATTTCTCCAGGCATTATTAGTCATTTATCATGTTTGGTTTAGGAGTCATGTTTAAATAACTGTCATATCAAATGTTGCAGTTATACTGTCATTATGAGTAAAACCCAAGTTTTGTATTTGTAAACCTTACCAAAATACCTTATTCTGGTAAAACTCACATAGATACAATATTACAGGCATTTTTAGACATAATGCATGTTTGGTTTTGGAGTTATGTTTATATACATTTTTCCAGGCATTATTAGCCATTTATCATGTTTGGTTTAGGAGTTTTGTCATATCAAATAATGCAGTTATACTGTCATTATGAGTAAAACCCAAGTTTTGTATTTGTAAACCTTACCAAAATACCTGATTCTGGTAAAACTCATATAGATTCAATATTACAGGCAGTTTAAGACGGATTGCAAGTTTGGTTTAGGAGTTTGGTTTTGGAATTATGTTTATATTAGTTTGACAGTTATACCATTATATTGAGTTAAAAAAAAAAAAAACTTTTGTCTTTACAAACCTTACAAAATATTTTTTTCAAGTAAAACTCACAAAGATACATTTCTCCAGGCATTATTAGCCATTTAGCATGTTTGGTTTAGGAGTTATGTTTAAATAAATGTTATTTCGAATATGGCAGTTGTACTGTCATTATGAGTAAAACCCAATTTTTGTATTTGTAAACCTTACTAAAATACCTTATTCTGGTAAAACTCACATAGATTCAATATAACAGGCATTTTTAGACGTATTGCAAGTTTGGTTTTGGAGTTATGTTTATTTAACTTTCATATTTAGTATGACAGTTATACTGTCATATTAAGTAAAAAAAAAACTAATTTGTTTCTTTACAAACCTTATAAAAAAAAAATTCCAGGAAAACTCACAAAGATACATTTTTCCAGGCATTATTAGCCATTTTGTAATTGTGGTTTAGGAGTTACAGTATGTTTAAATAACTGTCAGATTGAATGTGACAGTATACTGTCATAGTGAGTAAAACCTAATTTTTGTATTTGTAAACCTTACCAAAAATACCTGATTCTGGTAAAAATCACATAGATACAATATTGCAGGCATTTTTAGACATAATGCATGTTTGGTTTTGGAGTTATGTTTATACAACTTTTATATTTAGTATGACAGTTATACCATCATATTGAGTTAAAAAAAAAAAAACTTGTGTTTTTATAAACCTTACAAAAAAAAATTCCCAGTAAAACTCAAAAAGATACATTTCTCCAGGCATAATTAGCCATTTATCATGTTTGGTTTAGGAGTTATGTTTAAACAACTGTCATATTGAGTGTGGCAGTTATACTGTCATTATGAGTAAAACCTATTTTTTGTATTTGTAAACCTTACCAAAATACCTGATTCTGGTTAAACCCACATCGATACAATATTACAGGAATTTTTAGACATAAAGCATGTTTGGTTTTGGAGTTATGTTTATATAACTTTCATATTTAGTATGAAAGTTATACCATCATATTGAGTAAAAAACTAAAAATAATTTGCATCTTTACAAACCTTACAAAATATTGTTTTCCAGTAAAATTCAAAAATATACATTTCTCTAGGCATTACTAGTCATTTTGCATTTGTGTTTTAGGAGTTATGTTTAATTAACTGTCATATTGAGTGTGGCAGTTATACTGTCACTATGAGTAAAATCTAATTTTTGTTTTTGTAAACCTTACCAAAATACCTGATTCTGATAAAACTCACATATATTCAATATTACAGGCATTTTTAGACGGATTGCATATTTGGTTTTGGAGTTGTGTTTATATAACTTTCGTATATAGTATGACAATAAAATTAAGTAAAAAAAAAAAAACTAGCGTGTGTCTTTACAAACCTTACAGAATATTTGTTCCAGTAAAATTCACAAAGATTAATTCCTCCAGGCATTATTAGCCATTTTGTCAGATTGATTGTGACAGTATACTCTCATTATGAGTAAAACTAATATTTTGTATTTGTAAACCTTACAAAAACAACTGATTCTAGTAAAACTCACGTAGATAAAAAATTATAGGAATTTTTAGACATAATGCATGTTTGGTTTTGGAGTTATGTTTGAATAAATGTCATATTGAATGTGGCAGTATACTGTCATTATGACAGTATACTGTTGACAAAGTTGTATTTGTCAACTTTACCATAATACCTGATTCTGGTAAAACTCAAAAAGATACAATATTACAGGCATTTTTAGACAAAATGCATTTTGGTTTTGGAGTTATGTTTATATAACTTTCATATTTAGTATGACAGTTCATCATATTAAATAAAAAAAAATAACTTGTGTCTTTAAAAACCTTACACATTATTTTTTTCCAGTAAAACTCACAAAGATACATTTCTCCAGGCATTATTAGTCATTTATCATGTTTGGTTTAGGAGTCATGTTTAAATAACTGTCATATCAAATGTTGCAGTTATACTGTCATTATGAGTAAAACCCAAGTTTTGTATTTGTAAACCTTACCAAAATACCTGATTCTGGCAAAACTCACATAGATTCAATATTACAGGCAGTTTAAGACAGACTGCAAGTTTGGTTTAGGAGTTTGGTTTTGGAATTATGTTTATCTAACTTTCATATTTAGTATGACAGTTATACCATCATATTGAGTAAAAAAAACAACTAACTTTTGTCTTTACAAACCTTACAAAATATTTTTTTTCTAGTAAAACTCACAAAGATTCATTTCTCCAGGCATTATTAGCCATTTAGCATATTTGGTTTAGGAGTTATGTTTAAATAACTGTTATTTTGAATATGGCAGTTATACTGTCATTATGAGTAAAACCCAATTTTTGTATTTGTAAACCTTACCAAAAATAACCGATTCTGGTAAAACTCACATATATTCAATATTACAGGTATTTTTAGACGGATTGCAAGTTTGGTTTTGGTGTTATATCTATTCAACTTTCATATTTAGTATGACAGTTATACTGTCATATTGAGTAAAAAAAAGCTAACTTGTGTCTTTACAAACCTTACAAACTATTTTTTTCCTGTAAAACTTACAAAGATACATTTCTCCAGGCATTATTTGACATTTTGCTTGCATGGTTTAGGAGTTATGTTTAAATAACAGTCAGATTGAATATGACAGTATAATGTCATAGTAGTTTTTTACTCAATATGCCAGTAATGTTCTTAAAATCCTGAGATAATGCGAAAAAAGCAATAAAAATGTTTTTCAACATAATTCCTAAACCAAACATGCAACATGTCTAATAATGCCTGAAGACATGTATCTTTGTTAATTTTACTAGAAAATGTATCTTTTGTAAGTTTTGCAACGAGGCAAGTTAGTTTTTTAATTCAATATAACAGTATAACTGTCAAACTAAATGTAAAAGTTATTTAAACATAACTCCAAAACTGAACATGCATTATGTCTAAAAATGCCTAAAATATTGTATCTATGTGAATTTTACAAAAACAAAAATTGTTTTTTCTCATAATGACAGTATAACTGCTACATTCAATTTGACTGTTATTTAAACATAGCTTCCTAAGCACACATACAAATAGGTTAATAAAGCCTAAAACAATGCATCCTTGTGAGTTTTACTCGAAACATTTGCTATTTTAAGGCTTGCAAACACACAAAGTAGTTTTTTACTCATTAAGACAGAAATGTTCTTAAAATCCTGGGATATTGTGAAATAAGCAATAAAAATGTTTTTCATCATAATTCCTACACCAAACATGCAACATGTCTAATAATGCCTGAAGACATGTATCTTTGTTAGTTTTACTAGAAACATTATCTGTTGTAAGTTTTGCAAAGAGGCAAATAAGTTTTTTTAATTCAATATGACAGTATAACTGTCATATCAAATATGAAAGTTATATAAACATAACTCCAAAACTAAACATGCATTTTGTCTAAAAATGCCTGTAATATTGTATCTATGTGAGTTTTACCAGAATCATGTAATTTGGTAAGGTTTACAAATACAAACATTGTTTTTTTTTTCATAATGACAGTATAACTGCTACATTCAATTTGACTGTTATTTAAACATAACTTCCTAACCACACATGCAAATAGGTTAATAAAGCCTAAAATATTGCATCCTTGTGAGTTTTACTCGAAATATTTGCTATTTTAAGGCTTGCAAACACACAAAGTAGTTTTTTACTCATTATGACAGTAATGTTCTTAAAATCCTGAGATAAGGCGAAATAAGCAACAAAAATTTTTTTCAACATAATTCCTACACCAAACATGCAACATGTCTAATAATGCCTGAAGACATGTATCTTTGTTAGTTTTACTAGAAAAATAATCTTTTGTAAGTTTTGCAAAGAGGCAAGTTAGTTTTTTTAATTCAATATGACAGTATAACTGTCATACCAAATATGAAAGTTATGTAAACATAACTCCAAAACTGAACATGCATTATGTCTAAAAATGCCTAAAATATTGTATCTATGTGAGTTTTACAAGAATCAGTTAATTTGGTAAGGTGTACAATTACATAAATTAGGGGTTTACTCATAATGACAGATAACTGCTACATTCAATTTGAAAGTTATTTAAACATAACTTCCTAACCACACATGCAAAATAGGCTAATACAGCCTAAAACAATGCATCCTTTTGAGTTTTACTCGAAACATATGCTATTTTAAAGCTTGCAAACACAAAATGTAGTTTTTTACTCATTATGGCAGTAATAAATGGCTAATTATGCCTGGAGAAATGTATCTTTGTGAGTTTTACTGGGCACAATTTTTTTGTAAGGTTTATAAAGACACAAGTTTTTTTGTTTTTTCTCAATATGATAGTATAACTGTCATACTAAATACAAAAGTTTTATAAACATAACTCCAAAACCAAACATGCATTATGTTTAAAAATGCCTGTAATATTGTATCTATGTGAGTTTTACCAGAATCAGGAATTTTAGGAAAGGTTTATAAATACAAAATTTAGGTTTTACTCATAATGACAGTATAACTGCCATATTCAAAATAACAGTTATTTAAACATAACTCCTGAACCAAACATGCTAAATGGCTATTAATGCCTGGAGAAATGTATACAAACAAAACTCCAAAACCAAACATGCATTATGTCTAAAAATGCCTTTAGTATTGTATCTATGTGAGTTTTACCAGAATCAGGTATTTTGATAAGGTTGAAAAATACAAAAATTAGGTTTTACTCATAATGACAGTATAACTGCCACATTGACTGCCCCCAAACATGCATGATGTCTAAAAATGCCAATAATTTTGTATCCATGTGAGTTTTACTAAAATCAGTTGTTTTTGTAAGGTTTACAAATACAAAATAGTAGTTTTACTCATAATGACAGTATACTGTCACAATTAATCCGACAAAATGGCTAATAATGCCTTGAGGAATGTATCTTTGTGAGTTTTACTGGAAAAGATATTTTGTAAGGTTTGTAAAAACACAAGTTAGTTGTTTTTTTTACACAATTTAACAGTATAGCTGTCATACTATATATGAAAGTTATATAAACATAATTCCAAAACCAAATATGCAATCCGTCTACAAATGCCTGTAATATTGAATATATGTGAGTTTTTTCAGAATCAGGTATTTTGGTAAGATTTACGAATACAAAAATTGACAGTATAACTGCCACACTCAAAATGACAGTTAATTAAACATAACTCCTAAAACACAAATGCAAAATGACTAGTAATGCATAGAGAAATGTATATTTTTGAATTTTACTGGAAAACAATATTTTGTAAGGTTTGTAAAGATACAAATTAGTTTTTTTTACTCAATATGATGGTATAACTTTCATACTAATTATGAAAGTTATATAAACATAACTCCAAAACCAAAGTTGTTTTATGTCTAAAAATTCCTGTAATATTGTATCGATGTGGGTTTTACTAGAATGAGGTATTTTGGTAAGGTTTAAAAATACAAAAACTAGGTTTTACTCATAATGACAGTATAACTGCCACACTCAATATGACAGTTATTTAAACATAACTCCTAAACCAAACATGATAAATGACTAATTATGCCTGGAAAAATGTATCTTTGTGAGTTTTACTGGGGAAAAAAAATTGTAAGGTTTATAAAGACACAAGTTATTTTTTTCACTTAATATGATGGTATAACTGTCATACTAAATATGAAAGTTATATAAACATAACTCCAAAAACAAACATGAATTTTGTCTAAAAATACCTGTAATATTGTATCTATGTGAGTTTTACCAGATTCAGGTATTTTGGTAAGGTTTACAAATACAAAAATTAGGTTTTACTCACTATGACAGTATACTGTCACATTCAATCTGACAGTTATGTAAACATAACTCCTAAACCACACATACAAAATGGCTAATAATGCCTGGAGAAATGTATCTTTGTGAGTTTTCCTGGAAAAAAAAATTTTTTTTATAAGGTTTGTAAAGACACAAGTTAGTTTTTTTTACTTAATATGACAGTAAAACTGTCATACTAAATATGAAAGTTAAATAAACATAACTCCAAAACCAAACTTGCAATACGTCTAAAAATGACTGTAATATTGAATCTATGTAAGTTTTACCAGAATCAGGTATTTTGGTAAGGTTTACAAATACAAAAATTGGGTTTTACTCATAATGACAGTATAACTGCATTATTTGATATGACAGTTATATAAACATAACTCCAAAACCAAACATGCATTATGTCTAAAAATGCCTGTAATATTGTATCTATGTGAGTTTTACCAGAATCAGGTATTTGGTAAGGTTTATAAATACAAAAATTAGGTTTTACTTATAATGACAGTATAACTGCCACCCTCAATATGACGGTTATGTTAACATAACTCCTAAACCACAGATGCAAAATGGTTAATAATAACTGGAGAAATGTATTTTTGTGAGTTTTACTGGGGAAAAAAATATTTTGTAAGGTTTGTATAGACACAAGTTAGTTTTTTTTACTCAATATGATAGAAACATGCTTTATGTCCAAAAAATCCTGTAATATTTTATCCATGTGAGTTTTATCAGAATCAGTTATTTTGGTAATTTTACAAATACAAAAAATAGGTTTTACTCATAATGACAGTATATCTGCCACACTCAAGATGACAGTTATTTAAGCATAACTCTAAACCAAACATGGTTAATGGCTAATAATGCCTGGAGAAAAGTATCTTTGTGAGTTTTACTGGAAAACAATAATTTTTAAGGTTTATAAAGACACAAGTTAGTTTTTTTACTCAATATGACAGTATAACTGTAACACTAAATGTAAAAAATATATAAACATAACTCCAAAACATACCATGCATTATGTTTAAAAATGCCTGTAATTTTGTATCCATGCGAGTTTTATTAAAATCAATTGTTGTAGTAAGGTTTGCAATTACAAAATATTGGTTTTACTCACCATGATCGTATACTGTCACATTCAATTTGACAGTTATTTAAACATAACTACCAAACCACACATGCAAAATGGCTATAATGACTGGAGAAATGTATCTTTGTGAGATTACTGGAAAAACATATTTTGTAAGGTTTGTAAAGAAACAATTGCAGTGTTTTTTACTTAATAAGATGAGGTGGCGACTTTTCCAGGGTGTACCCCGCCTTCCGCCCGATTGTAGCTGAGATAGGCTCCAGCGCCCCCCGCGACCCCGAAGGGAATAAGCGTTAGAAAATGGATGGATGGATGGACAGTATAACTGTCACACTAAATGTAAAAGTAGTATAAACATAACTCCAAAACCAAACATGCATTATGTCTAAAAATGCCTGTACTATTGTATCAATGTGAGTTTTACTAGAATCAGTTGTTTTTGTAAGTTTTGCAAATACAAAATATTGGTTTTACTCACTATGACAGTATACTGTCACATTCAATCTGACAGCTATTTAAACATAACTCCTAAACCACACATGCAAAATGACTAATAATGCCGAGAAAAATGTATCTCTCTGAATTTTATTGGAAAAAAATATTTTGTGAGGTTTTTAAAATAACAAGTTTGTTATTTTTTACTCAATTTGACAGTATAACTGTCATACTGAATATGAAAGTTATATACACATAACTCTAAAACCAAACTTGCAATCCGTCTAAAAATGCCTGTAATATTGAATCTATGTGAGTTTTACCAAAATCAGGTATTTTGGTATGGTTTACAAATACAAAAATTAGGTTTAACTCATAATGACAGTATAACTGCCACACTCAATATGACAGTTTTTTAAACATAACTCCTAAAAAACAAATGCAAAATGACTAATAATGCCTGGAAAAATGTATCTTTGTGAATTTTAATGAAAAAAAAAATATTTTGTAAGGTTTGTAAAGACACAAATTAGTTTTTTTTACTCAATATGATGGTATAACTGTCATACTAAATATGAAAGTTATATAAACATAACTCCAAAACCAAACATGTTTTATGTCTAAAAATTCCTGTAATATTGTATCTATGTGAGTTTTACCAGAATCAGGTATTTTGGTAAGGTTTACAAATACAAAAATTAGGTTTTACTCATAATGACAATATAACTGCCACATTTAACATGACAGGTATTTAAACATAATTCCTAAACCAAACATGATAAATGGCTAATAATGCCTGGAAAATGTATTTTTGTGAGTTTTACAGGAATACAATAATTTGTAAGGTTTATAAAGACACAAGGTAGTTTTTTTTACTCAATATGATGGTATAACCGTCATACTAAATATGAAAGTTATATAAACATAACTCCAAAAACAAACATGAATTTTGTCTTAAAATACCTGTAATATTGTATGTATGTGAGTTTTACCAGAATCAGGTATTTTGGTAAGGTTTACAAATACAAAAATTAGGTTTTACTCACTATGACAGTATACTGTCACATTCAATCTGACAGTTATGTAAACATAACTCCTAAACCACACATGCAAAATGGCTAATAATGCCTGGAGAAATGTATCTTTGTGAGTTTTACTAGGAAAAATAATTTGTAAGGTTTGTAAAGACACACGTTAGTTTTTTTTACTCAATATGACAGTATAACTGTCATACTACATGCAGAAAATATATAAACATGACTCCAAAACCAAACTTGCAATCCGTCTAAAAATGTCTGTAATATTGAATATATGTGAGTTTTACCAAAATGAGGTATTTTGGTAAGGTTGACAAATAAAAAAAATAGGTTTTACTGATAGTGACATTATAAGTGCCACACTCAATATGACAGTTATTTAAACAAGTAAATAAGTCAACGACACATGAAAATGGCTATTAAACCTGGAGAAATGTATCTTTGTTAGTTTTACTAAAGTAATGATCTTTTGTAAGGTTTACAAAGACACAAGTTTTTTTACTCAATATGACGGTATAACTGTCACACTAAATAAAAAAGTTATAGAAACATAACTCCAAAACCGAACTCAAAAACCAAACATGCAATCCATTTAAAAATGCCTGTAATATTGAATACATGTGAGTTTTATCAGAATCAGGTATTTTGGTAAGGTTTACAAAAACAAAAATTAGGTTTTACTCGTAGTGACAGTATAACTGCCACACTCAATATGACAGTTAATTAAACATAACTCCTAAAACACAAATGCAAAATGACTAATAATGCCTAGAGAAAGGTATATTTGTGAATTTTACTGGAAAACAATATTTTTTAAGGTTTGTAAAGATACAAATTATTTTTTGTTTTTTACTCAATATGATGGTATAACTTTCATACTAAATATGAAAGTTATATAAACATAACTCCAAAACCAAACATGCTTTATGTCTAAAAATTCCTGTAATATTGTATCGATGTGGGTTTTACCAGAATCAGGTATTTTGGTAAAGTTTACAAATACAAAAAATATGTTTTACTCATCATGACAGTATAACTGCCACACTCAATATGACAGTTGTTTAAACATAACTCCTAAACCAAACATGATAAATGGCTAATTATGCCTGGAGAAATGTATCTTTGTGAGTTTTACTGGAAAAAAATAAAAAATTATAAGGTTTGTAAAGACACAAGTTACCGGTAGTTTTTTCTAACTCAAAAAGACAGTGTAACTGTCATACTAAATGGAAAAGTTATATAAACATAACTCCAAAACCAAACATGCATTATGTCTAAAAATGCCTGAAAAGATGTATCCATGTGAGTTATACTAGAATATGTTGTTTTTGTAAGTTTTGCAAATACAAAATATTGGTTTTACTCACTATGACAGTATACTGTCACATTCGATCTGACAGTTATTTAAACATAACTCCTAAACCACACATTCAAAATGACTAATAATGCCTGGAGAAATGTATCTCTGTGAATTTTTCTGGAAAGAAATATTTTGTAAGGTTTGTTATAACACAAGTTTTTTTTAACTCAATATGACAGTAGTATAATGTCATAGTGAGTAAAACCAATATTTTGTATTTGCAAACCTTACAAAAACAACTGATTCTAGTAAAACTCACATGGAGACAATAATACAGTTATTTTTAGATAATATGCATGTTTGGTTTTGGAGTTATGTTTATATAACTTTTACATTTAGTATGACAGTTATAATGTCATATTGAGTAAAAAAAACAAAACTTGTCTTTACAAAATAACAATTTTTTCCAAGCATTATTAGCCATTTTGCATGTGTGGTTTAGAAGTTATATTTAAATAACTGTCTTATTGAGTGTGGCATTTATACTGTCATTATGAGTAAAACCTTATTTTTGTATTTGTAAACCTTACCAAAATACCTGATTGTAGTAAAACTCACATAGATACAATATTACAGGCATTTTTAGACATAATGCATGTTTGGTTTTGGAGTTATGTTTATATAACTTTCATATTTAGTATGACAGTTATACTGTCATATTAAGTAAAAAAAACAACTAACTTGTGTCTTTACAAACCTTACAAAATATATATTTTTTTTCAGTAAAACTCACAAAGATACATTTCTCCAGGCATTATTAGTCATTTTGTATGTGTGGTTTAGGAGCTATGTTTAAATAACTGTCAGATTGAATGTGACAGCATATTGTCATAGTGAGTAAAACCAATATTTTGTATTTGCAAACCTTAAAAAAAAAATGATTCTAGTAAAACTCACATGGATACAATGTTACAGGCATTTTTAGACATAATGCATGTTTAGTTTTGGAGTTATGTTTATATACATTTTACATTTAGTATGACAATTATACTGTCATATGGAGTAAAAAAACTACTAACTTGTGTCTTTACAAACCTTACAAAAATGTTGTTTTTCAGTAAAACTCACAAAGATGCATTTCTCCAGTCATTATTAGCCATTTAGCATGTTTGGTTTAGGAGTTATGTTTAAATAACTGTCATTTTGAACATTGCAGTTATACTGTCATTATGAGTAAAACCTAATTTTTGTATTTGTAAACCTTACCAAAATACCTGTTTCTGGTAAAACTCACATAGATTCAATATTACAGGCATTTTTAGATGGATTGCATGTTTGGTTTTGAAGTTATGTTTATATAACTTTCAAATTTAGTATGACAGTTATACCATCATATTGAGTAAAAAAAACTATATTGTGTCCAAACAAACCTTACAAAATATATTTTTTCCAGTAAAACTCACAAAAATACATTTCTCCAGGCATTATTAGCCATTTTGCATCTGTGGTTTAGAATTTATGTTTAAATAACAGTCATATTGAATGTGACAGTATACTGTCATAGTGAGTAAAACCAAAATGTTGTATTTGCAAACCTTACAAAAACAAATGATTCTACTAAAACTCACTTGGATACAATATTATAGGCAGTTTAAGACATAATTCATGTTTGGTTTAGGAATTATGTTGAAAAACAATTTTATTGCTTTTTTTGCATTATATCAGGATTTTAAAAACATCACTGTCATATTGAGAAAAAAACTGCCTTAAAAAAGCATATGTTCGAGTAAAACTCACAAGGATGCATTGTTTTAGGCATTATTAGCATTTTTGCATGTGTGGTTTAGGAGTTATGTTTAAATAACTGTCAGATTGAATGTGACAGTATACTGTCATAGTGAGTAAAACCAATATTTTGTATTTGCAAACCTTTCAAAAACAACTTATTCTAGTAAAACTCACATGGATACAATATTACAGGCATTTTTAGACATAAAGCATGTTTGGTTTTGGAGTTATGTTTATATAAATTTTACATTTAGTATGAGAGTTACACTGTCATATGGAGTAAAAAAAAACTAACTTGTGTCTTTACAAACCTTACAAAAAAATGTTTTTTCCAGTAAAACTCACAAAAATGCATTTCGCCAGTCATAATTAAAGTTAAAGTTAAAGTACCAATGATTGTCACACACACACTAAGTGTGGCGAAATTATTCTCTGCATTTGACCCATCACCCTTGATCACCCCCTGGGAGGTGAGGGGAGCAGTGGGCAGCAGCGGTGGCTGCGCCCGGGAATCATTTTGGTGATTTAACCCCCAATTCCAACCCTTGATGCTGAGTGCCAAGCAGGGAGGTAATGGGTCCCATTTTTAAAGTCTTTGATATGACTCGGCCGGGATTTGAACTCCCAACCTACCGATCTCAGGATGGACACTCTAACCACTAGGCCACTGAAATTAGCCATTTAGCATGTTTAGTTTAGGAGTTATGTTTAAATAACTGTCATTTTGAATGTGGCAGTTATTCTGTCATTATGAGTAAAACCTAATTTTTGTATTTGTAAACCTTACCAAAATACCTGATTCTAGTAAAACTCACAGAGACTCAATATTACAGGCATTTTTAGACGGATTGCATGTTTGGTTTTGGAGTTATGTTTATATAACTTTCATATTTAGTATGACATTTATATTGTCATATTGAGTAAAAAGAACTAACTTGTGTTTTTACAAACCTTACAAAATATTTTTTTCCAGTAAAATTCACTGAGATACATTTTTCCAGGCATTATTAGTCATTTTGCATGTGTGGTTTAGGAGTTATGTTTAAATAACTGTCAGATTGAATGTAACAGTATACTGTCATAGTGAGTAAAACCAATATTTTGTATTTGCAAAACCTTACAAAAACAACTGATTCTACTAAAACTCACATGGATACAATATTACAGGCATTTTTAGACATAATGCATGTTTGGTTTTGGAGTTTTAATTATATAACTTTTACATTTAGTATGACAGTTATACTGTCATATTGAGTAAAAGAAACTAACTTGTGTCTATACAAACCTTACAAAATATTTTTTTCCAGTACTAGGTATTTTGGTAAGGTTTACAAATAAAAAAATTAAGTTTTACTCATAATGACAGTATAACTGCCACGTTCAAAATGACAAATATTTAAACATAACTCCTAAACCAAACTTGCTATATGGCTAATAATGCCTGGAGAAAGGTATCTTTGTGAGTTTTAATGGAAAAACAATATTTTGTATGGTTTGTAAAGACACAAGTTAGTTTTGTTTTACTCAATATGACAGTATAACTGTCATACCTAATGTAAAAGTTGTATAAACATAACTAAAAAACCAAACATGCATTATATCTAAAATTGCCTGTAACGATGTATCCATGTGAGTTTTACTAGAATCAGTTGTTTTTGTAAGTTTTGCAAATACAAAATATTGGTTTTACTCACTATGACAGTATACTGTCACATTCAATCTGACAGTTATTTAAACATAACTCCTAAACCACACATTCAAAGTGACTAATAATAACTGGAGAAATGTATCTCTGTGATTTTTTCTGGAAAAAAAATATTTTTTAAAGTTTGTAAAAACACAAGTTAGTTTTTTTTTTTTACTCAATATGACAGCAGTATACTGTCATAGTGAGTAAAACCAATATTGTGTATTTGCAAACCTTACAAAAACAACTGATTCTAGTAAAACTCACATGGAAACAAAATTACAGGCATTTTTTTGATATAATGCATGTTTGGTTTTGAAGTTATGTTTATATAACTTTTACATTTAGTATGACAGTTATAATGTCATATTGAGTAAAAAAAATAACTTGTGTCTTTACAAACCTTGCAGTTTTTTTTTTCCAGTAAAACTCACAAATATACATTTTTCCAAGCATTATTAGCAATTTTGCATGTGTGGTTAGGGTTAGGGTTAGGGTTAGGGTTAGGGGTTAGGGTTAGGGTTAGGGTTAGGGTTAAAGTTGGTAAAACCCACACCGATACAATATTCCAGGAATTTTTAGACATAAAGCATGTTTGGTTTTGGAGTTATGTTTATATAACTTTCATATTTAGTATGACGGTTATACCATTATTTTGAATAAAAAAACAACTAATTTTTATCTTTACAAATCTTACAAAATATTGTTTTCCAGTAAAATTCACAAATATACATTTCTCTAGGCATTATTAGTCATTTTGCATTTGTGTTTTAGGAGTTATGTTTAATTAACTGTCATATTGAGTGTGGCAGTTATATCTATGAGTAAAACATAATTTTTGTATTCGTAAACCTTACCAAAATACCTGAATCTAATAAAACTCACATATATTCAATATTACAGGCATTTTTAGACCGATTGCATATTTGGTTTTGGAATTATGTTTATATAACTTTCATATATAGTATGACAGCTAAACTGTTAAATTGTGTAAAAAAAACTAACTTGTGTCTTTACAAATCTTACAAAATATTTTTCCAGTAAAACTCACAAAGATACATTCCTCAAGGCATTATTAGCCATTTTGTCAGTATACTGTCATTATGAGTAAAACTAATAGTTTGTATTTGTAAACCTTACAAAAACAACTGATTATAGTAAAACTCACATGGATACAAAATTATAAGCATTTTTAAACACAATGTATGTTTGGTTTTGGAGTTATATTTATATAACTTTCATATTTAGTATGACGGTTATACCATCATATTAAATGAAAAAACTAACTTGTGTCTTTATAAACCTTACAAATTATTTGTTTCCAGCAAAACTCACACTGATACATTTCTCCAGGCATTATTAGCCATTTACCGTATCATGTTTGGTTTAGGAGTTATGTTTAAATAACTGTCATATCAAATATTGCAGTTATACTGTCATTATGAGTAAAACCCAAGTTCTGTATTTGTAAACCTTACCAAAATACCTGATTCTGGTAAAACTCACATAGATTAAATATTACAGGCAGTTTAAGACATATTGCAAGTTTGGTTTAGGAGTTTGGTTTTGGAATTATGTTTATATAACTTTCATATTTAGTATGACAGTTATACCATCATATTGAGTAAAAAAAAACTAACTTTTGTCTTTACAAACCTTACAAAATATTTTTTTCTAGTAAAAATCACAAAGATACATTTCTCCAGGCATTATTAGCCATGTATCATGTATGGTTTAGGAAGTATGTTTAAATAACTGTCATGTTGAGTGTGGCAGTATACTGTCATAGTGAGTAAAACCTAATTTTTGTATTTGTAAACCTTACCAAAATACCTGATTCTGGTAAAACTCACATAGATACAATATTACAGGAATTTTTAGACATAAAACATGTTTGGTTTTGGAGTTATGTTTATATAACTTTCATATTTAGTATGACAGTTATACCATCATATTGCGTAAAAAAAACTAATTTGTGTCTTTACAAACCTTACAAAATATTTTTTTTCCATTAACATTCACAAAGATACATTTTTCCAGGCATTAATAGTCATTTTGCATTTGTTTTTTTAGGAGTTATGTTTAAAAAACTGTCATATTGAGTGTGGCAGTTATACTGTCATTATGAGTAAAACCTAATTTTTGTATTTGTAAACCTTACCAAAATACCTGATTCTGGTAAAACTCACATAGATTCAATATTACAGGCATTTTTAGACGTACTGCAAGTTTGGTTTTGGAGTTATGTTTATTTAACTCTCATATTTTGTATGACAGTTATACTGTCATATTAAGTAAAAAAACTAACTTGTTTCTTTACAAACCTTAAATTTTTTTTATTTTTTTTCAGAAAAACTCACAAAAATACATTTTTCCAGGCATTATTAGCCATTTTGTAATTGTGGTTTAGGAGTACAGTATGTTTAAATAACTGTCAGATTGAATGTGACAGTTTTCTGTCATAGTGAGTAAAACCTAATTTTTGCATTTGTAAACCTTACCAAAAATACCTGATTCTGGTAAAAATCACATAGATACAATATTGCAGGCATTTGTAGACAAAATGCATGTTTGGTTTTGGAGTTATGTTTATACAACTTTTATATTTAGTATGACAGTTATACCATCCTATTGAGTAAAAAAAAACAAAAAAACTTGTGTCTTTATAAACCTTACAAAAAAAATGTTCCCAATAAAACTCACAAAGATATATTTCTCCAGGCATAATTAGCCTTTTATCATGTTTGGTTTAGGAGTTATGTTTAAACAACTGTCATATTGAGTGTGGCAGTTATACTGTCACTATGAGTAAAACCTATTTTTTGTATTTGTAAACTTTACCAAAATACTTGATTCGGGTAAAACCCACATCGATACAATATTACAGGAATTTTTAGACATAAAGCATGTTTGGTTTTGGAGTTATGTTTATATAACTTTCATATTTAGTATGAAAGTTATACCATCATATTGAGTAAAAAACAAAAAATAATTTGTATCTTTACAAAACTTACAAATATTGTCTTCCAGTAAAATTCACAAATATACCTTTCTCTAGGCATTATTAGTCATTTTGCATTTGTGTTTTAGGAGTTATGTTTAATTAACTGTCATATTGAGTGTGGCAGTTATACTGTCACTATGAGTAAAACCTAATGTTTGTTTTTGTAAACCTTACCAAAATACCTGATTCTGATAAAACTCACATATTCCATATTTGGTTTTGGAGTTGTGTTTATATAACTTTCATATATAGTATGACAGCTATACTGTAAAATTGTGTAAACAAAAAAAAAAAACTATCTTGTGTCTTTACAAACCTTACAAATAATTATTTCCAGTAAAACTCACAAAGATACATTCCTCAAGGCATTATTAGCCATATTGTCAGATTGATTGTGTAAGCATACTGTCATTATGAGTAAAACTAATATTTTGTATTTGTAAACCTTACAAAAACAACTGATTCTAGTAAAACTCACATGGATACAAAATTATAGGCATTTTTAGACATCATGCATGTTTGGTGGCAGTCAATGTGGAAGTTATACTGTCATTATGAGTAAAACCTAATTTTTGTATTTTCCAACCTTACCAAAATACCTGATTCTGGTAAAACTCACATAGATACAATACTAAAGGCATTTTTAGACATAATGCATGTTTGGTTTTTGAGTTATGTTTATATACATTTTTCCAGGCATTATTAACCATTTATCATGTTTGGTTTAGGAGTTATGTTGAAATAACTCTTATATTAAATAATGCAGTTATACTGTCATTATGAGTAAAACCCAAGTTTTGTATTTGTAAACCTTACCAAAATACCTGATTCTGGTAAAACGCATATAGATTCAATATTACAGGCAGTTTAAGACGGATTGCAAGTTTGGTTTAGGAGTTTGGTTTTGGAATTATGTTTATATAACTTTTATATTTAGTTTGACAGTTATACCATCATATTGAGTAAAAAAAAATAACTTTTGTCTTTACAAACCTTACAAAATATTTTTTTCTAGTAAAACTCACAAAGATACATTTCTCCAGGCATTATTAGCCATTTAGCATGTTTGGTTTAGGAGTTATGTTTAAATAACTGTTATTTCGAATATGGCAGTTATACTGTCATTAAGAGTAAAACCCAATTTTTGTATTTGTAAACCTTACCAAAATAACTGATTCTGGTAAAACTCACATAGATTCAATATAACAGGCATTTTTAGACGTATTGCAAGTTTGGTTTTGGAGTTATGTTTATAAAACTTTCATATTTAGTATGAAAGTTATACCATCATATTGAGTAAAAAACAAAAAATAATTTGTATCTTTACAAACCTTACAAAATAATGTTTTCCAGTAAAATTCACAAATATACCTTTCTCTAGGCATTTTTAGTCATTTTGCATTTGTGTTTTATGAGTTATGTTTAATTAACTGTCATATTGAGTGTGACAGTTTTACTGTCACTATGAGTAAAACCTAATTTTTGTTTTTGTAAACCTTACCAACATACCTGATTCTGATAAAACTCACATATATTCAATATTACAGGCATTTTTTGACGGATTGCATATTTGATTTTGGAGTTGTGTTTATATAACTTTCGTATATAGTATGACAGCTATACTATTAAATTGTGTACCAAAAAAAACTAACTCGTGTCTTTACCAAAATACCTGATTCTGGTAAAACTCATATAGATTCAATATTACAGGCAGTTTAAGACAGATTGCAAGTTTGGTTTAGGAGTTTGGTTTTGGAATGACGTTTATATTACTTTTATATTTAGTTTGACAGTTATACCATCATATTGAGTAAAAAAAAAATATGTTTGTCTTTACAAACCTTACAAAATATTTTTTTCTAGTAAAACTCACAAAGATACATTTCTCCAGGCATTATTAGTCATTTAGCATGTTTGGTTTAGGACTTATGTTTAAATAACTGTTATTTCGAATATGGCAGTTATACTGTCATTATGAGTAAAACCCAATTTTTGTATTTGTAAACCTTACCAAAATACCTGATTCTGGTAAAACTCACATAGATTCAATATAACAGGCATTTTTAGACGTATTGCAAGTTTGGTTTTGGAGTTATGTTTATTTAACTTTCATATTTAGTATGACAGTTATACTGTCATATTAAGTAAAAAAAAACTAATTTGTTTCTTTACAAACCTTATAAAAAAAAAAAAATTCCAGGAAGACTCACAAAGATACATTTTTCCAGGCATTATTAGCCATTTTGTAATTGTGGTTTAGGAGTTACAGTATGTTTAAATAACTGTCAGATTGAATGTGACAGTATACTGTCATAGTGAGTAAAACCTAATTTTTGTATTTGCAAACCTTACCAAAAATACCTGATTCTGATAAAAATCACATAGATACAATATTGCAGGCATTTTTAGACATAATGCATGTTTGGTTTTGGAGTTATGTTTATACAACTTTTATATTTAGTATGACAGTTATACCATCATATTGAGTTAAAAAAAAAAATAACTTGTGTCTTTATAAACCTTACAAAAAATGTTTTCCCAGTAAAACTCACAAAGATACATTTCTCCAGGCATAATTAGCCATTTATCATGTTTGGTTTAGGAGTTATGTTTGAACAACTGTCATATTGAGTGTGGCAGTTATACTGTCATTATGAGTAAAAGTAATATTTTGTATTTGTAAACCTTACAAAAACAACTGATTCTAGTAAAACTCACATGGATACAAAATTATAGGCATTTTTAGACATAATGCATGTTTGGGGGCAGTCAATGTGGCAGTTATACTGTCATTATGAGTAAAACCTAATTTTTGTATTTTTCAACCTTACCAAAATACCTAATTCTGGTAAAACTAACATAGATACAATATTACAGGCATTTTTAGACATAATGCATGTTTGGTTTTGGAGTTATGTTTATGTAACTTTTACATTTATTATGACAGTTATACAAACATATTGAATAAAAAAACCTAACTTGTGTCTTTACAAACCTTACAAAAAAATTTTTTTTTCCCAGTTAAACTCACAAAGATACCTTTCTCCAGGCAGTATTAGCCATTTAGCATGTTTAAATTAGGAGTTATGTTTAAATAACTGTAATTTTGAATGTGGCAGTTATACTGTCATTATGAGTAAAACCTTCTTTTTGTATTTGTAAACCTTACCAAAATACCTGATTCTGGTCAAACTCACATAGATTTAATATTACAGGCATTTTTAGATATAATGCATGTTTGGTTTTGGAGTTATGTTTATAAAACTGTCATTTTGAATGTGGTAGTTATACTGTCATTTTGAGTAAAAAAACTAACTTCTGTCTTTACAAACCTTACAAAAAAATTGTTTTTCCAGTTAAACTCACAAAGATACATTTCCCCAGGCATTATTAGCCATTTAACATGTTTTGTTTAGGAGTAATGTTTAAATAACTGTCATATTGAGTGTGGCAGTTATACTGTCATTATGAGTAAAATCTATTTTTTGTATTTGTAAACCTTACCAAAATACCTGATTCTTGTAAAACCCACATCGATACAATATTACAGGAATTATTAGACATAAAGTATGTATGGTTTTGGAGTTATGTTTATATAACTTTCATATTTAGTATGACAGTTATACCATCATATTGAGTAATAAAAAACTAATTTGTATGTTTACAAACCTTACAAAATATTGTTTTCCTGTAAAATTCACAAATATACATTTCTCTAGGCATTATTAGTCATTTTGCATTTGTGTTTTAGGAGTTATGTTTAAATAACTGTCATATTGAGTGTGGCAGTTATACTGTCACTATGAGTAAAACCTAATTTTTTGATTTGTAAACCTTACCAAAATACCTGATTCTGATACAACTTACATATAATAAATATTATAGACATTTTTAGACGGGTTGCATGTTTGGTTTTGGAGTTATGTTTATAAAACTTTCATTTATAGTATGACAGCTATACTGTAAAATTAAGTAAAAAAAACTAGCGTGTGTCTTTACAAACCTTACAAAATATTTGTTCCAGTAAAAGTTACAAAGATTCATTCCTCCAGGCATTATTAGCCATTTTGTCGGATTGATTGTGACAGTATACTCTCATTATGAGTAAAACTAATATTTTGTATTTGTAAACCTTACAAAAACAACTGATTCTAGTAAAACTCACATAGATAAAAAATTGTAGGAATTTTTAGACATAATGCATGTTTGGTTTTGGAGTTATGTTTAAATAAATGTCATATTGAATGTGGCAGTATACTGTCATTATGACAGTATACTGTTGACAAAGTTGTATTTGTCAACTTTACCAAAATACCTGATTCTGGTAAAACTAAAAAAGATACAATATTACAGGCATTTTTAGACAAAATGCATTTTGCTTTTGGAGTTATGTTTATATAACTACCATATTTAGTATGACAGTTCATCATATTCAATAAAAAAAAAATAACTTGTGTCTTTATAAACCTTACACATTATTTTTTGCCAGTAAAACTCACAAAGATACATTTCTCCAAGCATTATTAGTCATTTATCATGTTTGGTTTAGGAGTCATGTTTAAATAACTGTCATATCAAATGTTGCAGTTATACTGTCATTATGAGTAAAACCCAAGTTTTGTATTTGTAAACCTTACCAAAATACCTGATTCTGGCAAAACTCACATAGATTCAATATTACAGGCAGTTTAAGACAGACTGCAAGTTTGGTTTAGGAGTTTGGTTTTGGAATTATGTTTATCTAACTTTCATATTTAGTATGACAGTTATACCATCATATTGAGTAAAAAAAACAACTAACTTTTGTCTTTACAAACCTTACAAAATATTTTTTTTCTAGTAAAACTCACAAAGATTCTTTTCTCCAGGCATTAATAGCCATTTAGCATATTTGGTTTAGGAGTTATGTTTAAATAACTGTTATTTTGAATATGGCAGTTATACTGTCATTATGAGTAAAACCCAATTTTTGTATTTGTAAACCTTACCAAAATAACCGATTCTGGTAAAACTCACATATATTCAATATTACAGGCATTTTTAGACGGATTGGAAGTTTGGTTTTGGTGTTATATCTATTCAACTTTCATATTTAGTATGACAGTTATACTGTCATATTCCATCCATCCATCCATCTTCTTCCGCTTATCCGAGGTCGGGTCGCGGGGGCAGCAGCCTAAGCAGGGAAGCCCAGACTTCCCTCTCCCCAGCCACTTCGTCCAGCTCTTCCCGGGGGATCCCGAGGCATTCCCAGGCCAGCCGGGAGACATTGTCTTCCCAACGTGTCCTGGGTCTTCCCCGTGGCCTCCTACCGGTCGGACGTGCCCTAAACACCTCCTTAGGGAGGCGCTCGGGTGGCATCCTGACCAGATGCCCGAACCACCTCATCTGGCTCCTCTCGATGTGGAGGAGCAGCGGCTTTACTTTGAGTTCCCCCCGGATGACAGAGCTTCTCACCCTATCTCTAAGGGAGAGCCCCGCCACCCGGCGGAGGAAACTCATTTCGGCCGTTTGTACCCGTGATCTTGTCCTTTCGGTCATAACCCAAAGCTCATGACCATAGGTGAGGATGGGAACGTGGATCGACCGGTAAATTGAGAGCTTTGCCTTCCGGCTCAGCTCCTTCTTCACCACAACAGATCGATACTGTCATATTGAGTAAGAAAAAGCTAACTTGTGTCTTTACAAACCTTAAAAACTATTTTTTTCCTGTAAAACTTACAGATACATTTCTCCAGGCATTATTTGACATTTTGCTTGCATGGTTTAGGAGTTATGTTTAAATAACAGTCAGATTGAATATGACAGTATAATGTCATAGTAGTTTTTTACTCAATATGCCAGTAATGTTCTTAAAATCCTGAGATAATGCGAAAAAAGCAATAAAAATGTTTTTCAACATAATTCCTACACCAAACTTGCAACATGTCTAATAATGCCTGAAGACATGTATCTTTGTTCATTTTACTAGAAAATGTATCTTTTGTAAGTTTTGCAACGAGGCAAGTTAGTTTTTTTTAATTCAATATAACAGTATAACTGTCAAACTAAATGTAAAAGTTTTTTAAACATAACTCCAAAACTGAACATGCATTATGTCTAAAAATGCCTAAAATATTGTATCTATGTGAATTTTACAAATACAAAAATTGGGTTTTTCTCATAATGACAGTATAACTGCTATATTCAATTTTACAGTTATTTAAACATAACTTCCTAACCACACATGCAAATAGGCTAATAAAGCCTAAAACAATGCATCCTTGTGAGTTTTACTCGAAACATATGCTATTTTAAGGCTTGCAAACACAAAAAGTAGTTTTTTTACTCATTATGACAGTAATGTTCTTAAAATCCTGAGATAATGCGAAATAAGCAATAAAAATGTTTTTCATCATAATTCCTACACCAAACATGCAACATGTCTAATAATGCCTGGATACATGTATCTTTGTTAGTTATACTAGAAAAAAAATATTTTGTAAGTTTTACAAAGACTCAAGTTAGTTTTTTTTAAAACAATATGACAGTATAACTAGGGACGGCGTGGTGCAGGGTCCCTGGTTCAATCCCCACCTAGTACCAACCTCGTCATGTCCGTTGTGTCCTGAGCAAGACACTTCACCCTTGCTCCTGATGGGAGATGGTTAGCGCCTTGCATGGCAGCTCCCTCCATCAGTGTGTGAATGTGTGTGTGAATGGGTAAATGTGGAAGTAGTGTCAAAGCGCTTTGAGTACCTTGAAGGTAGAAAAGCGCTATACAAGTACAACCCATTTATCGATTATTTATAACTGTCATACCAAATATGAAAGTTATATAAACATAACTCCAAAACTGAACATGCATTATGTCTAAAAATGCCTAAAATATTGTATCTATGTGAGTTTTACAAGAATCAGTCAATTTGGTAAGGTGTACAATTACATAAATTAGGGGTTTACTCATAATGACAGATAACTGCTACATTCAATTTGACAGTTATTTAAACATAACTTCTAACCACACATGCAAAATAGGCTAATACATCCTAAAACAATGCATCCTTGTGAGTTTTACTCGAAAAATTTGTTATTTTAAGGCTTGCAAACACAAAAAGTAGTTTTTTACTCATTATGACAGTAATGTTCTTAAAATCCTGAGATAATGCGAAATAAGCAATAAAAAGGTTTTGCAACATAATTCCTACACCAAACATGCAACATGTCTAATAATGCGTGAAGATATGTATCTTTAATAGTTTTACTAGAAAAAAATATATTTTGTAAGTTTTGCAAAGAAGCAAATAAGTATAACTGTCATACCAAATATGAAATATATATAAACATAACTCCAAAATTGAACAAGCATTATGTTTAAAAATGCCTAAAATATTGTATCTATGTGAGTTTCACCAGAATCAGGTAATTTGGTTTACAAATACAATTTTTTTTTCCATAACGACAGTATAACTGCTACATTCAATTTGACTGTTATTTAAACATAACTTCCTAATCACACATGCAAATTGGTTAATAAAGCCTAAAACAATGCATCCTTGTGAGTTTTACTCGAAACATATGCTATTTTAAGGCTTGCAAACACAAAAAAGTAGTTTTTTACTCATTATGACAGTAATGTTCTTAAAATCCTGAGATAATGCGAAAAAAGCAATACAAATGTTTTTCAACATAATTCCTATACCAAACATGCAACATGTCTAATATGCCTGAAGACATGTATCTTTGTTAGTTTTACTAGAAAAATTATCTTTTGTAAGTTTTGCAAAGAAGCAAATAAGTTTTTTTAATTCAATATGACAGTGTAACTGTCATACCAAATATGAAAGTTATATAAACATAACTCCAAAACTAAACATGCATTATGTCTAAAAATGCCTGTAATATTGTATCTATGTGAGTTTCACCAGAATCAGGTAATTTGGTAAGGTGTACAATTACATAATTTAGGGGTTTACTCATATTGACAGTTAACTGCTACTATTCAATTTGACTGTTAGTTAAACATAACTCCCTAACCATGAATGCAAAAAGGCTAAAAAAAGCCTAAAACAACTTATCCTTGTGAGTTTTACTCGAAAATATGCTTTTTTAAGGTTTGCAAACACTAAAAGTAGTTTTTTACTCAATATGACAGTAATGTTCTTAAAATCCTGAGATAATGAGAAAAAAGCAATAAAAATGTTTTTCAACATAATTCCTACACCAAACATGTAAAATGTCTAATAATGCCTGGAGACTTGTACCCTGTTAGTTTCACTAGAAAAAATAACTTTTGTAAGTTTTGCCATGACGCAAGTTAGTTTTTTTTAATTCAATATGACAGTATAACTGTCATACTAAATGTAAAAGTTATATAAACATAACTCCAAAACTGAACATGCATTATGTGTAAAAATGCCTGTAATATTGTATCTATGTGAGTTTTACCAGAATCAGGTAATTTGGTAAGGTTTACAAATACAAAAATTTTTTTTTTTCATAATGACAGTATAACTGCTACATTCAATTTGATGTTATTTAAACATAACTTCCTAATCACACATGCAAATAGGTTAATAAAGACTAAAACTATGCATCCTTTTGAGTTTTACTCAAAACATTTGCTATTTTGAGGCTTGCAACACGAAAAGTAGTTTTTTACTCATTATGACAGTAATGTTCTTAAAATCCTGAGATAATGCGAAATAAGCAATAAAATTGTTTTTCAACATAATTCCTACATCAAACATGCAACATGTCTAATAATGCCTGAAGACATGTATCTTTGTTACTTTTAATAGAAAAAATATATTTTGTAAGTTTTGCAAAGAGGCAAGTTAGTTTTTTTAATTCAATATGACAGTATAACTGTCATACCAAATATGAAAGTTATATAAACATAACTCCAAAATTGAACATGCATTATGTCTTAAAAGGCCTAAAATATTGTATCTATGTGAGTTTTACAAGAATCAGTTAATTTGGTAAGGTGTACAATTACATAAATTAGGGGTTTACTAATAATGACAGTTAACTGCTACATTCAATTTGACAGTTATTTAAACATAACTTCCTAACCACACATGCAAAATAGCCTAATACAGCCTAAAACAATGCATCCTTGTGAGTTTTACTCGAGACATATGCTATTTTAAAGCTTGCAAACACAAAAAGTAATTATGCCTGGAGAAATGTATCTTTGTGAGTTTTACTGGGAAACATTTTTTTTGTAAGGTTTATAAAGACAAAAGTTATTTTTTTTAACTCAATATGATGTTATAACTGTCAAACTAAATATAAAAGTAATATAAACATAATTCCAAAACCAAACTCCTAAACCAAACTTGCAATCCGTCTTAAACTGCCTGTAATATGGAATCTATATGAGTTTTACCAGAATCAGGTATTTTGGTAAGGTTAACAAATACAAAACTTGGGTTTTACTCATAATGACAGTATAACTGCATTATTTGATATGACAGTTATTTAAACATAATTCCTAAACCAAACATGATAAATGGCTAATAATGCCTGGAAAAATGTATATAAACATAACTCCAAAACCAAACATGCATTATGTCTAAAAATGCCTGTAATATTGTTTCTATGTGAGTTTTACCGGAATCAGGTATTTTGGTAAGGTTTACAAATACAACAATTGGGTTTTACTCATAATGACAGTATAACTGCCACATTTAATATGACAGTTATGTAAACATAACTCCTATACCACACATGCAAAATGGTTAATAATGCCTGGAGAAATGTATCTTTGTGATTTTTACTAGAAAAAAATATTTTGTAAGGTTTGTAAAGACAAAAGTTAGTTTTTTTTTTACTCAATATGATGGTATAACTGTCATACTAAATATGTAAGTTATATAAACATAATTCCAAAACCAAACTCCTAAACCAAACTTGCAATTTGTCTTAAATTGCCTGTAATATTGAATGTATGTGAGTTTTACCAGAATCAGGTATTTTGGTAAGGTTTACAAATATAAAACTTGGGTTTTACTCATAATGACAGTATAACTGCAACAATTGATATGACAGTTATTTAAACATAACTCCTAATCCAAACATGATAAATGGCTAATAATGCCTGGAGAAATGTATCATTGTGAGTTTTACTGGAAACAAATAATTTGTAAGGTTTATAAAGACACAAATTAGTTTTTTTTATTTAATATGATGGTATAACTGTCATACTAAATATGAAAGTTATATAAACACAACTCCAAAACCAAACATGCATTATGTCTAAAAATGCCTGTAAGTTAGTTTTTTTTTTACACAATTTAACAGTATAGCTGTCATACTATATATGAAAGTTATATAAACATAATTCCAAAACCAAATATTTAATCCGTCTAAAAATGCCTGTAAAATTAAATATATGTGAGTTTTATCAGAATCAGGTATTTTGGTAAGGTTTACGAATAAAAAAATTAGGTTTTACTCATAGTGACAGTATAACTGCCACACTCAATATGACAGTTAATTAAAAATAACTCCTAAAACACAAATGCAAAATGACTACTAATGCCTAGAGAAATGTATATTTGTGAATTTTACTGGAAAACAATATTTTGTAAGGTTTGTAAAGATACAAATTAGTTTTTTTTACTCATATGATGGTGTAACTGTCATACTAAATATGAAAGTTATAAAAACATAACTCCAAAACCAAAAATGCTTTATGTCTAAAAATTCCTGTAATATTGTATCGATGTGGGTTTTACCAGAATCAGGTATTTTGGTAAGGTTTAAAAATACAAAAAACAGGTTTTACTCATAATGACAGTATAACTGCCACACTCAATATGACAGTTATTTAAACATAACTCCTAAACCAAGCATGATAAATGACTAATTATGCCTGGAAAAATGTATCTTTTTGAATTTTACTGGGAAAAAAAAAAGTAAGGTTTATAAAGACACGTTATTTTTTTTTTACTCAATATGATGGTATAACTGTCATACTAAATATGAAAGTTGTATAAACATAACTCCAAACCCAAACATGCATTATGTCTAAAAATGCCTGCAATATTGTATCCATGTGATTTTTACCAGAATCAGGTATTTTTGGTAAGGTTTACAAATACAAAAATTAGGTTTTACTCACTATGACAGTATACTGTCACATTCAATCTGACAGTTATTTAAACATATTGTAACTCCTAAACCACAAATACAAAATGGCTAATAATGCCTGGAGAAATGTATCTTTGTGAGTTTTCCTGGAAAAAAAAAAATATATATAAGGTTTGTAAAGACGCAAGTTAGTTTTTTTACTTAATATGACAGTAGAACTGTCATACTAAATATGAAAGTTAAATAAACATAACTCCAAAACCAAACTTGCAATACGTCTAAAAATGCCTGTAATATTGAATCTATGTGAGTTTTACCAGAATCAGGTATTTTGGTAAGGTTTACAAATACAAAAATTGGGTTTTACTCATAATGACAGTATATCTGCCATATTCAAAATAACAGTTATTTAAACATAACTCCTAAACCAAACATGCTAATGCTAATAATGCCTGGAATAATGTATCTTTGTGAGTTTTACTAGAAAAAAATATTTTGTAAGGTTTATAAAGACAAAAGTTTTTTTTTTTTACTATATGATGGTATAACTGTCAAACTAAATATAAAAGTAATATAAACATCATTCCAAAACCAAACTCCTAAACCAAACTTGCAATCCGTCTTAAACTGCCTGTAATATTGAATCTATATGAGTTTTACCAGAATCAGGTATTTTGATAAGGTTTACAAATACAAAACTTGGGTTTTACTCATAACTGAAATTATTTGATATGACAGTTATTTAAACATAACTCCTAAACCAAACATGATAAATAGCTAATAATGCCTGGAAAAATGTCTATAATCATAACTCCAAAACCAAACATGCCTTATGTCTTAAAATGCCTGTAATATTGTATCTATGTGAGTTTTACCAGAATCAGGAATTTTGGTAAGGTTTATAAATACAAAAATTACAAAATACAAAATTGTTTTTATTCAATATGTTTGTATAACTGTCATAATAAAAGTAAAAGTTATATAAACATAACTCCAATACCAAACATGCAATCCGTCTAAAAATGCCTGTAATATTTAATCTATGTGAGTTTTACTAGAATCAGGTATTTTGTTAAGGTTTACAAATACAAAAATTTGGTTTTACTCACTATGACAGTATACTGTCACATTCAATCTGACTGTTATTTAAACATAACTCCTAAACCACACATGTAAAATGACTAATAATGCCGAGAAAAATGTATCTCTGTGAATTTTACTGGAAAAAAATATTTTCTAAGGTTTGTAACATTACAAGTTTGTTATTTTTTACTCAATTTGACAGTATAACTGTCATACTAAATATGAAAGTTATATAAACATAACTCCAAAACCAAACAGGTTTTATGTCTAAAAATTCCTGTAATATTGTATCTATGTGAGTTTTACCAGAATCAGGTATTTTGGTAAGGTTTACAAATACAAAAATTAGGTTTTACTCACTATGACAGTATACTGCCACACTCAACATGACAGTTATTTAAACATAATTCCTAAACCATACATGATACATGGCTAATAATGCCTGGAGAAATGTAGCTTTGTGATTTTTACTAGAAAAAAATATTATGTAAGGTTTGTAAAGACAAAAGTTAGTTTTTTTTTACTCAATATCATGGTATAACTGTCATACTAAATATGAAAGTTATATAAACATAATTCCAAAACCAAACTCCTAAACCAAACTTGCAATATGTCTTAAACTGCCTGTAATATTGAATCTATGTGAGTTTTACCAGAATCAGGTATTTTGGTAAGGTTTACAAATACAAAACTTGGGTTTTACTCATAATGACAGTATAACTGCAACATTTGATATGACAGTCATTTAAACATAACTCCTAAACCAAACATGATAAATGGCTAATAATGCCTGGAGAAATGTATCAGTGTGAGTTTTACTGGAAACAAATAATTTGTAAGGTTTATAAAGACACAAGTTAGTTTTTTTTTATTAATATGATGGTATAACTGTCATACTAAATATGAAAGTTATATAAACATAACTCCAAAACCAAACATGTTTTATGTCTAAAAAATTCCTGTAATATTGTATCGATGTGGGTTTTACCAGAATAAGGTATTTTGGTAGGTTTACAAATACAAAAAATAGGTTTTACTCATAATGACAGTATACTGTCACATGCAATCTGACAGTTATTTAAACATAACTCCTAAACCAAACATGATAATAGCTAATAAAGCCTGGAAAAATGTATATAAACATAACTCCAAAACCAAACATGCATTATGTCTAAAAATGTCTGGAATATTGTATCCATGTGATTTTTACCATTTTTGGTAAGGTTTACAAATACAAAAATTAGGTTTTACTCACTATGACAGTATACTGTCACATTCAATCTGACAGTTATTTAAACATATTGTAACTCCTAAACCACAAATACAAAATGGCTAATAATGTCTGGAGAAATGTATCTTTGTGAGTTTTCCTGGAAAAAAAAAATGTATAAGGTTTGTAAAGACACAAGTTAGTTTTTTTTACTTAATATGACAGTAGAACTGTCATACTAAATATGAAAGTTAAATGAACATAACTCAGAAACCAAACTTGCATTATATTTAATCTATGTGAGTTTTACTAGAATCAGGTATTTTGTTAAGGTTTACAAATACAAAAATTTGGTTTTACTCACTATGACAGTATACTGTCACATTCAATCTGACTGTTATTTAAACATAACTCCTAAACCACACATGTAAAATGACTAATAATGCCGAGAAAAATGTATCTCTGTGAATTTTACTGGAAAAAAATATTTTCTAAGGTTTGTAACATTACAAGTTTGTTATTTTTTACTCAATTTGACAGTATAACTGTCATACTAAATATGAAAGTTATATAAACATAACTCCAAAACCAAACAGGTTTTATGTCTAAAAATTCCTGTAATATTGTATCTATGTGAGTTTTACCAGAATCAGGTATTTTGGTAAGGTTTACAAATACAAAAATTAGGTTTTACTCACTATGACAGTATACTGCCACACTCAACATGACAGTTATTTAAACATAATTCCTAAACCATACATGATACATGGCTAATAATGCCTGGAGAAATGTAGCTTTGTGATTTTTACTAGAAAAAAATATTATGTAAGGTTTGTAAAGACAAAAGTTAGTTTTTTTTTACTCAATATCATGGTATAACTGTCATACTAAATATGAAAGTTATATAAACATAATTCCAAAACCAAACTCCTAAACCAAACTTGCAATATGTCTTAAACTGCCTGTAATATTTAATCTATGTGAGTTTTACCAGAATCAGGTATTTTGGTAAGGTTTACAAATACAAAACTTGGGTTTTACTCATAATGACAGTATAACTGCAACATTTGATATGACAGTCATTTAAACATAACTCCTAAACCAAACATGATAAATGGCTAATAATGCCTGGAGAAATGTATCAGTGTGAGTTTTACTGGAAACAAATAATTTGTAAGGTTTATAAAGACACAAGTTAGTTTTTTTTTATTAATATGATGGTATAACTGTCATACTAAATATGAAAGTTATATAAACATAACTCCAAAACCAAACATGTTTTATGTCTAAAAAATTCCTGTAATATTGTATCGATGTGGGTTTTACCAGAATAAGGTATTTTGGTAGGTTTACAAATACAAAAAATAGGTTTTACTCATAATGACAGTATACTGTCACATGCAATCTGACAGTTATTTAAACATAACTCCTAAACCAAACATGATAATAGCTAATAAAGCCTGGAAAAATGTATATAAACATAACTCCAAAACCAAACATGCATTATGTCTAAAAATGTCTGGAATATTGTATCCATGTGATTTTTACCATTTTTGGTAAGGTTTACAAATACAAAAATTAGGTTTTACTCACTATGACAGTATACTGTCACATTCAATCTGACAGTTATTTAAACATATTGTAACTCCTAAACCACAAATACAAAATGGCTAATAATGTCTGGAGAAATGTATCTTTGTGAGTTTTCCTGGAAAAAAAAAATGTAAAAGGTTTGTAAAGACACAAGTTAGTTTTTTTTACTTAATATGACAGTAGAACTGTCATACTAAATATGAAAGTTAAATGAACATAACTCAGAAACCAAACTTGCAATACGTCTAAAAATGCCTGTAATATTGAATCTATGTGAGTTTTACCAGAATCAGATATTTTGGTAAGGTTTACAAATACAAAAATTGGGTTTTACTCATAATGACAGTATAACTGCCATATTCAAAATAACAGTTATTTAAACATAACTCCTTAACCAAACATGCTAAATAGCTAATAATGACTGGAGAAATGTATCTTTGTGAGTTTTACTAGAAATTTTTTTTTTTTTTTTTTTTTTTTACTCAATATGATGGTATAACTGTCAAAGTAAATATAAAAGTAATATAAACATCATTCCAAAACCAAACTCCTAAACCAAACTTGCAATCCGTCTTAAACTGCCTGTAATATTGAATCTATATGAGTTTTACCAGAATCAGGTATTTTGATAAGGTTTACAAATACAAAACTTGGGTTTTACTCATAACTGAAATTATTTGATATGACAGTTATTTAAACATAACTCCTAAACCAAACATGATAAATAGCTAATAATGCCTGGAAAAATGTCTATAATCATAACTCCAAAACCAAACATGCCTTATGTCTTAAAATGCCTGTAATATTGTATCTATGTGAGTTTTACCAGAATCAGGAATTTTGGTAAGGTTTATAAATACAAAAATTACAAAATACAAAATTGTTTTTATTCAATATGTTTGTATAACTGTCATAATAAAAGTAAAAGTTATATAAACATAACTCCAATACCAAACATGCAATCCGTCTAAAAATGCCTGTAATATTTAATGTATGTGAGTTTTACTAGAATCAGGTATTTTGTTAAGGTTTACAAATACAAAAATTTGGTTTTACTCACTATGACAGTATACTGTCACATTCAATCTGACTGTTATTTAAACATAACTCCTAAACCACACATGCAAAATGACTAATAATGCCGAGAAAAATGTATCTCTGTGAATTTTACTGGAAACAAATATTTTCTAAGGTTTGTAACATTACAAGTTTGTTATTTTTTACTCAATTTGACAGTATAACTGTCATACTAAATATGAAAGTTATATAAACATAACTCCAAAACCAAACAGGTTTTATGTCTAAAAATTCCTGTAATATTGTATCTATGTGAGTTTTACCAGAATCAGGTATTTTGGTAAGGTTTACAAATACAAAAATTAGGTTTTACTCACTATGACAGTATACTGCCACACTCAACATGACAGTTATTTAAACATAATTCCTAAACCATACATGATACATGGCTAATAATGCCTGGAGAAATGTAGCTTTGTGATTTTTACTAGAAAAAAATATTTTGTAAGGTTTGTAAAGACAAAAGTTAGTTTTTTTTTACTCAATATCATGGTATAACTGTCATACTAAATATGAAAGTTATATAAACATTATTCCAAAACCAAACTCCTAAACCAAACTTGCAATATGTCTTAAACTGCCTGTAATATTTAATCTATGTGAGTTTTACCAGAATCAGGTATTTTGGTAAGGTTTACAAATACAAAACTTGGGTTTTACTCATAATGACAGTATAACTGCAACATTTGATATGACAGTTATTTAAACATAACTCCTAAACCAAACATGATAAATGGCTAATAATGCCTGGAGAAATGTATCAGTGTGAGTTTTACTGGAAACAAATAATTTGTAAGGTTTATAAAGACACAAGTTAGTTTTTTTTATTTAATATGATGGTATAACTGTCATACTAAATATGAAAGTTATATAAATATAACTCCAAAACCAAACATACATTATGTCTAAAAATGCCTGTAATATTTAATCTATGTGAGTTTTACCAGAATCTGGTATTTTGGTAAGGTTTACAATTACAAAAATTAGTTTTTCCCATAATGACAGTATAACTGCCACATTGACTGCCACCAAACATACATTGTGTTTAAAAATGCTTATAATTTTGTATCCATGTGAGTTTTACTATAATCAGTTGTTTTTGTAAGGTTTACAAATCCAAACTATTAGTTTTACTCATATGGACAGTATACTGACAAAATGGCCTTGAGGAATGTATATTTGTGAGTTTTACTGGAAAAATATTTTGGAAGGTTTGTAAAGACACAAGTTAGTTTTTTTTACACAATTTAACAGTTTAGCTCTCATACTATATATGAAAGTTATATGAACATAATTCCAAAACCAAATATGCAATCCGTCAAAAAATGCCTGTAATATTGAATATATGTGAGTTTTATCAGATTCAGGTATTTTGGTAAGGTTTACGAATACAAAAATTTGGTTTTACTCATAGATATAACTGCCACGCTCAATATGACAGTTAATTAAACATAACTCCTAAAACACAAATGCAAAATGACTAATAATGCTTAGAGAAATGTATAGTTGTGAATTTTACTGGAAAACAATATTTTGTAAGATTTGTAAAGATAAAAATTAGTTTTTTTTAATTCAAAATAATGGTATAACTGTCATACTAAATATGAAAGTCATATAAACATAACTCCAAAACATGCTTTATGTCTAAAAATTCCTGGAATATTGTATCGGTGTGGGTTTTACCAACTTTAACCCTAACCCTAACCCTAACCCTAACCCCTAACCCTAACCCTAACCCTAACCCTAACCCTAACCACACATGCAAAATGGCTAACAATGCTTGGAAAAATTTATATTTGTGAGTTTTACTGGAAAAAAAAAATTGTAAGGTTTGTAAAGACACAAGTTATTTTTTTTATTCAATATGACATTATAACTGTCATACTAAATGTAAAAGTTATATAAACATAACTTCAAAACCAAACATGTATTATATCAAAAAATGCCTGTAATTTTGTATCCATGTGAGTTTTACTAGAATCAGTTGTTTTTGTAAGGTTTGCAAATACAAAATATTGGTTTTACTCACTATGACAGTATACTGCTGTCATATTGAGTAAAAAAAAAACTAACGTGTTTTTACAAACTTTAAAAAAAAAAAAAATTTCCAGAAAAAATCACAGAGATACATTTCTCCAGTTATTATTAGTCACTTTTAATGTGTGGTTTAGGAGTTTTGTTTAAATAACTGTCAGATTGAATGTGACAGTATACTGTCATAGTGAGTAAAACCAATATTTTGTATTTGCAAAACTTACAAAAACAACTGATTCTAGTAAAACTCACATGGATACATCTTTACAGGCAATTTTAGATATAATGCATGTTTGGTTTTTTAGTTATGTTTATACAACTTTTACATTAAGTATGACAGTTATACTGTCATATTGAGTAAAACAAAACTAACTTGTGTCTTTACAAACCTTACAAAATATTGTTTTTCCATTAAAACTCACAAAGATTCCTTTCTCCAGGCATTATTAGCCATATAGCAAGTTTGGTTTAGGAGTTATGTTTAAATATTTGTCATTTTGAACGTGGCAGTTATACTGTCATTATGAGTAAAACTTAATTTTTTTATTTGTAAACCTTACCAAAATACCTAGTACTGGAAAGAAATATTTTGTAAGGTTTGTATAGACACAAGTTAGTTTCGTTTACTCAATATGACAGTATAACTGTCATACTAAATGTAAAAGTTATATAATTAAAACTCCAAAACCAAACATGCATTATGTCTAAAAATGCCTGTAATATTGTATCCATGTGAGTTTTAGTAGAATCAGTTGTTTTTGTAAGGTTTTGCAAATACAAAATATTGGTTTTACTCACTATGACAGTATACTGTTACATTCAATCTGACATAACTCCTAAACCACACATGCAAAATGACTAATAATGCCTGGAAAAATGTATCTCAGTGAATTTTACTGGAAAAAAAATATTTTGTAAGGTTTGTAAAAACACAAGTTCGTTTTTTTTACTCAATTTGACAATATAAATGTCATACTATATATGAAAGTTATATAAACATAACTCCAAAACCAAACATGCAATCCGTCTAAAAATGCCTGTAATATTGAGTCTCTGGGAGTTTTACCAGAATCAGGTATTTTGGTAAGGTTTACAAATACAAAAATTAGGTTTTACTCATAGACAGAATAACTCCCACATTCAAAATGACAGTTATTTAAACATAACTCCTAAACCAAACATGCTAAATGGCTAATTATGACTGGCAAAATGCATTTTTGTGAGTTTTACTGGAAAAAACATTTTTTTGTAAGGTTTGTAAAGACACAAGTTAGTTTTTATTACTCCATATGACAGTGTAACTCTCATACTAAATGTAAAATTTATATAAACATATCTCCAAAACCAAACATGCTTTATATCTAAAAATGCCTGTAATATTGAATCCATGTGAGTTTTACTAGAATAAGTTGTTTTTGTAAGGTTTGCAAATACAAAATATTGATTTTACTCACTATGACAGTATACTGTCACATTCAATCTGACAGTTATTTAAACATAACTCCTAAACCACACATGCAAAAAATGCTAATAATGCCTAAAACAATACATCCTTGTGAGATTTACTCGAACATATGCTTTTTTAAGGCTTGCAATTAAAAAAAGTAGTTTTTTTCTCAATATGACAGTGATGTTTTTAAAATCCTGATATAATGCAAAAAAAGCAACAAAATTGTTTTTCATCATAATTCCTAAACCAAACATGCATTATGTCTTAAAATGCCTATAATATTGTATCCAAGTGAGTTTTAGTAGAATAATTTGTTTTTGTAAGGTTTGCAAATACAACATTTTGGTTTTACTCACTATGACAGTATACTGTCACATTCAATATGACTGTTATTTAAACATACATTCTAAACCACAGATGCAAAATGGCTAATAATGCCTGGAGAAATGTATTTTTGTGAGTTTTACCGGAAAAAAAATATTTTGTAAGGTTTGTTTGGACACAATATAGTTTTTTTTACTCAATATGATGGTATAACTGTCTTACTAAATTTGAAAGTTATATAAACATAACTTCAAAACCAAACATGCAATCCGTCTACAAATGCCTGTAATATTGAATCTATGTGAGTTTTACCAGAAACAGGTATTTTGGTAAGGTTTACAAATACAAAAATTAGGTTTTACTCATAATGACAGTATAACTGCAACGTTCAAAATGACAGTTATTTAAACATAACTCGTAAACCCAACATGCTAAATGGCTAATAATGACTGGAGAAATGCATCTTTGTGAGTTTTACTGAAAAAAAACAACATTTTTGTAAGGTTTGTAAAGACACAAGTTAGTTGTTTTTTACTCCATATGACAGTATAATTGTCATACTAAATGTAAAATGTATATAAACAAAACTCCAAAACTAAACATGCATTATGTCTAAAAATGCCTGTAACATTGTATCCATGTGAGTTTTACTAGAATCATTTTCTTTTTAAGGTTTACAAATACAAAATATTGGTTTTACTCACTATGACAGTATGCTGTCACATTCAATCGGACAGTTATTTAAACATAGCTCCTAAACCACACATAGAAAATGACTAATAATGCCTGGAGAAATGTATCTTTGTGAGTTTTACTGAAAAAAAAAAAAATATTTTGTAAGGTTTGTAAAGACACAAGTTAGTTTTTTTTACTTAATATGACAGTATAACTGTCATACTAAATATGAAAGTTATATAAACATAACTCCAAAACCAAACATTCATTATGCCAAAAAATGCCTGTAATATTGTATCTATGTGAGTTTTACTACAATCAGGTATTTTGGTAAGGTTTACAAATACAAAAATAAGGTTTTACTCATAATGACAGTATAATTGCCACACTCAATATGACAGTTATTTAAATATAACTCCTAAACCACACATGCAAAATGGCTAATAATGCTTGGAAAAAATTGTTATTTTGTAAAGACAAGTTATTTTTTTTACTCAATATGACATTATAACTTTCATTCTAAATGTAAAAGTTATATAAACATAACTCCAAAACCAAACATGCATATTATCTAAAAAAAACTGTAATATTGTATCCATGTGAGTTTTACTAGAATCAGTCTTTTTTGTAAGGTTTGCAAATACAAAATATTGGTTTTACTCACTATGACAGTATACTGCTGTCATATTGAGTAAAAAAAACTTGTGTTATAACAAACCTTACAAAATATTTTTTTCCAGAAAAATTCACAGAGATACATTTCTCCAGGCATTATTAGTCATTTTGAATGTGTGGTTTAGGAGTTATGTTTAAATAACTGTCAGATCGAATGTGACAGTATACTGTCATAGTGAGTAAAACCTATTTTTTGTATTTGTAAACTTTACCAAAATACCTGATTCTGGTAAAACCCACATCGATACAATATTACAAGAATTTTTAGACATAAAGCATGTTTGGTTTTGGAGTCATGTTTATATAACTTTCATATTTAGTATGAAAGTTATACCATCATATTGAGTAAAAAACAAAAAATAATTTGTATCTTTACAAACCTTAAAAATATTTTTTTCCAGTAAAATTCACAAATATACCTCAAATATATATATAGTCATTTTGCATTTGTGTTTTAGGAGTTATGTTTAATTCATCATATTGAGTGTGGCGGTTATACTGTCACTATGAGTAAAATCTAATTTTTGTTTTTGTAAACCTTACCAAAATACCTGATTCTGATAAAACTCACATGTATTCAATATTACAGGCATTTTTAAATGGATTGCATGTTTGGTTTTTGAGTTAGGTTTTGGAGTTATGTTTCTATAACTTTTTTATTTAGTTTGACAGTATACCGTCATATTGAGTAAAAAAACTTGTGTCTTTGTAAACCTTACAAAAGATCATTACTCTAGTAAAACTAACAAAGATACATTTCTCCAGGTTTAATAGCCATTTTCATGTGTCGTTTATGACTTATGTTTAAATAACTGTCATATTGAGTGTGGCACTTATAATGTCACTATCAGTAAAACCTATTTTTTTTATTTGTCAACCTTACCAAAATACCTCATTTTGGTAAAACTCACATAAATTTAATACTACAGACATTTTTAGACGGATTGCACGTTTGGTTTTGAGTCATGTTTATATATTTTCTGCATGTAGTATGACAGTTATACTGTCATATTGAGTAAAAAAAACTAACGTGTGTCTACAAACCTTACAAATTATTTTTCCTAGTAAAACTCACAAAGATACATTTCTCCAGGCATTATTAGCCATTTTGCATGTGTGGTTTAGGAGTTATGTTCACATAACTGTCATATTGAATGTGACAGTATACTGTCATAGTGAGTAAAACCTAATTTTTGTATTTGTAAACCTTACCAAAATACCTGATTCTGGTAAAACTCACATAGATACAATATTACAGGTATTTTTAGACAAAATTCATGTTTGTTTTTGGAGTTATGTTTATATAATCTTTCATATTTAGTATTACGGTTAAACCATCATATTGAGTAAAAAAAACTACCTTGTGTCTTTATAAACCTTAGAATTTTTTTTTTTTTCCTGTAAAACTCACAAAGATACATTTCTCCAGGCATTATTAGCCATTTATCATGTTTGGTTTAGTAGCTTTGTTTAAATACCTGTCATGTTAAATGTGGCAGTTATATTGTCATTATGAGTAAAAACTATTTTTTGTATTTGTAAACTTTACCAAAATACCTGATTCTGGTAAAACTCACATAGATACAATATTACAGGAATTTTTAGAAATAAAACATGTTTGGTTTTGGAGTTATGTTTATATAACTTTCATATTCAGTATGACAGTTATACCATCATATTGAGTAAAAAAAAACTAATTTGTGTCTTTACGAACCTACAAAAAAAAAAAAGTTCATTAAAATTCACAAAGATACATTTTTCCAGGCATTATTAGTCATTTTGCATTTGTTTTTTAAGAGTTATGTTTAAAAAACTGTCATATTGAGTGTGGCAGTTATACTGTCTTTATGAGTAAAACCTAAATTTTGTATTTGTAAACCTTACCAAAATACCTGATTTTGGTAAAACTCACATAGATTCAATATTACAGGCATTTTTAGACGGATTGCAAGTTTGGTTTTAGAGTTATGTGTATATAACTTTCATATTTAGTATGACAGTTATACTGTCAAATTGAGTAAAAAATAACAAACTCGTAATTTTAAAAACCTCACAAAATAATTTTTTCCGATAAAATTCAGATAGATACATTTTTCTCAGCATTATTAGTCATTTTGCATGTGTGGTTTAGGAGTTATTTTTAAATAGCTGTCAGATTGAATGTGACAGTATACTGTCATAGTGAGTAAAACCAATATTTTGTATTTGAAAAACTTACAAAATCAACTTATTCTAGTAAAACTCACATTGATACAATATTACAGGCATTTTTAGATATAATGCATGTTTGGTTTTGGAGTTATGTTTATATATTTTTTACATTTAGTATTACAGTTATACTGTCATATTGAGTAAAAAAAACTAACTTGTGTCTTAATAAACCTTAAAAAAAATGTTTTTCCTGTAAAACTCACAAAGATACATTTCTCCAGGCATTATTAGCCATTAACCATGTTTGGTTTAGAGTTATGTTTAAATAACTGTCATATTGAGTGTGGCAGATATACTGTCATTATGAGTAAAACCTAATTTTGGTATTTGTAAAATTACCAAAATAACTGATTCTGATAAAACTCACATGGATAAAATATTACAGAATGTTTTAGACATAAAGCATGTTTCCATCATATTGTGTAAAAAAAACTAACTTGTGTCTATACAAACCTTACAAAATATTTTTTTTCCAGTAAAACTCACAAAAATACATTTCTCCAGTTATTATTAGCCATTTTGCATCTGTGGTTTAGAATTTGTGTTTAAATAACAGTCAGATTGAATGTGACAGTATACTGTCATAGTGAGTAAAACCTAATTTTTGTATATGTAAACCTTAACAAAATATCTGATTCTAGTAAAACTCACATAGATACAATATTACAGGCATTTTTTGACATGATGCATGTTTGGTTTTGGAGTTATGTTTATATACATTTTTCCAGGCATTATTAGCTATTTATCATGTTTGGTTTAGGAGTTATGTTTAAATAACTGTCATATCAAATAATGCAGTTATACTATCATTATGAGTAAAACCCAAGTTTTGTATTTGTAAACCTTACCAAAATACCTGATTCTGGTAAAACTCATATAGATTCAATATTACAGGCAGTTTAAGACGGATTGCAAGTTTGGTTTAGGAGTTTGGTTTTGGAAAGATGTTTATATTACTTTTATATTTAGTTTGACAGTTATACCATCATATTGAGTAAAAAAAACAAACACTTTTGTCTTTACAAACCTTACAAAATATTTGTTTCTAGTAAAACTGACAAAGATAAATTTTTCCAGGCATTATTAGCATTAGCATGTTTGGTTTAGGAGTTATGTTTAAATAACTGTTATTTTGAATATGGCAGTTATACTGTCATTATGAGTAAAACCCAATTTTTGTATTTGTAAACCTTACCAAAATACCTGATTCTGGTAAAACTCACATAGATTCAATATTACAGGCATTTTTAGATGTATTGCAAGTTTGGTTTTGGAGTTATGTTTATTTAACTTTCATATTTAGTATGACAGTTCTACTGTCATATTAAGTAAAAAAAACAACTTGTGTCTTTACAAACCTTATATATATTTTTTTTTTTTTCCAGGAAAACTCACAAAGATACATTTCTCCAGGCATTATTAGCCATTTTGTATTTGTGGTTTAGGAGTTACAAAATGTTTAAATAACTGTCAGATTGAATGCGGCAGGTATACTGTCATTATGAGTAAAACCTAATTTTGGTATTTGTAAAATTACCAAAATAACTGATTCTGATAAAACTCACATGGATAAAATATTACAGAATTTTTTAGACATAAAGCATGTTTCCATCATATTGAGTAAAAAAAACTAACTTGTGTCTATAGAAACCTTACAAAATATTTTTTTTCCAGTAAAACTCACAAAAATAAATTTCTCCAGTTATTATTAGCCATTTTGCATCTGTGGTTTAGAATTTGTGTTTAAATAACAGTCAGATTGAATGTGACAGTATACTGTCATAGTGAGTAAAACCTAATTTTTGTATTTGTAAACCTTAACAAAATACCCGATTCTAGTAAAACTCACTTAGATACAATATTACAGGCATTTTTAGACATGATGCATGTTTGGTTTTGGAGTTATGTTTATATACATTTTTCCAGGCATTATTAGCTATTTATCATGTTTGGTTTAGGAGTTATGTTTAAATAACTGTCATATCAAATAATGCAGTTATACTATCATTATGAGTAAAACCCAAGTTTTGTATTTATAAACCTTACCAAAATACCTGATTCTGGTAAAACTCATATAGATTCAATATTACAGGCAGTTTAAGACGGATTGCAAGTTTGGTTTAGGAGTTTGGTTTTGGAAAGATGTTTATATTACTTTTATATTTAGTTTGACAGTTATACCATCACATTGAGTAAAAAAAACAAACACTTTTGTCTTTACAAACCTTACAAAATATTTTTTTTCTAGTAAAACTGACAAAGATATATTTTTCCAGGCATTATTAGCATTAGCATGTTTGGTTTAGGAGTTATGTTTAAATAACTGTTATTTTGAATATGGCAGTTATACTGTCATTATGAGTAAAACCCAATTTTTGTATTTGTAAACCTTACCAAAATACCTGATTCTGGTAAAACTCACATGGATTCAATATTACAGGCATTTTTAGATGTATTGCAAGTTTGGTTTTGGAGTTATGTTTATTTAACTTTCATATTTAGTATGACAGTTCTACTGTCATATTAAGTAAAAAAACTAACTTGTGTCTTTACAAACCTTATATATTTTTTTTTTTTTCCAGGAAAACTCACAAAGATACATTTCTCCAGGCATTATTAGCCATTTTGTATTTGTGGTTTAGGAGTTACAAAATGTTTAAATAACTGTCAGATTGAATGCGGCAGATATACTGTCATTATGAGTAAAACCTAATTTTGGTATTTGTAAAATTACCAAAATAACTGATTCTGATAAAACTCACATGGATAAAATATTACAGAATTTTTTAGACATAAAGCATGTTTCCATCATATTGAGTAAAAAAAAACTAACTTGTGTCTATAGAAACCTTACAAAATATTTTTTTTCCAGTAAAACTCACAAAAATACATTTATCCAGTTATTATTAGCCATTTTGCATCTGTGGTTTAGAATTTGTGTTTAAATAACAGTCAGATTGAATGTGACAGTATACTGTCATAGTGAGTAAAACCTAATTTTTGTATTTGTAAACCTTAACAAAATACCCGATTCTAGTAAAACTCACATAGATACAATATTACAGGCATTTTTAGACATGATGCATGTTTGGTTTTGGAGTTATGTTTATATACATTTTTCCAGGCATTATTAGCTATTTATCATGTTTGGTTTAGGAGTTATGTTTAAATAACTGTCATATCAAATAATGCAGTTATACTATCATTATGAGTAAAACCCAAGTTTTGTATTTGTAAACCTTACCAAAATACCTGATTCTGGTAAAACTCATATAGATTCAATATTACAGGCAGTTTAAGACGGATTGCAAGTTTGGTTTAGGAGTTTGGTTTTGGAATGATGTTTATATTACTTTTATATTTAGTTTGACAGTTATACCATCATATAGTAAAAAAAAAAAAAAAAAAACTTTTGTCTTTATAAACCTTACAAAATATTTTTTTCTAGTAAAACTCACAAAGATACATTTTTCCAGGCATTATTAGCATTAGCATGTTTGGTTTAGGAGTTATGTTTAAATAACTGTTATTTTGAATATGGCAGTTATATTGTCATTATGAGTAAAACCCAATTTTTGTATTTGTAAACCTTACCAAAATACCTGATTCTGGTAAAACTCACATAGATTCAATATTACAGGCATTTTTAGACGTATTGCAAGTTTGGTTTTGGAGTTATGTTTATTTAACTTTCATATTTAGTATGACAGTTCTACTGTCATATTAAGTCAAAAAACTAACTTGTGTCTTTACAAACCTTATATATATTTTTTTTTTCCAGGAAAACTCACAAAGATACATTTCTCCAGGCATTATTAGCCATTTTGTATTTGTGGTTGAGGAGTTACAATATGTTTAAATAACTGTCAGATTGAATGTGACAGTATACTGTCATAGTGAGTAAAACCTAATTTTTGTATTTGTAAACCTTACCAAAAATACCTGATTCTGGTAAAAAATCACATGGATACAATATTGCAGGCATTTTTAGACATAATGCATGTTTGGGTTTGGAGTTATGTTTATACAACTTTCATATTTAGTATGACAGTTATACCATCATATTGAGTAAAAAAATAATAACTTGTGTCTTTATAAACCTTCCTTTTTTTTTTCCCAGGAAAATTCAAAAAGATACATTTTTCCAGGCATAATTAGTCATTTATCATGTTTGGTTTAGGAGTTATGTTTAAATAACTGTCATATTGAGTGTGGCAGTTATACTGTCATTATGAGTAAAAGCTATTTTTTGTATTTTTAAACCTTACCAAAATACCTGATTCTGGTATAACCCACATCGATACAATATTACAGGAATTTTTAGACATAAAGCATTTTTGGTTTTGGAGTTATGTTTTTATAACTTTCATATTTAGTATGACAGTTACACCATCATATGAGTAAAAAAAACTAATTTGTATCTTTACAAACCTTACAAAATATTGTTTTCCAGTAAAATTCACAAATATACATTTCTCTAGGCATTAGTAGTCATTTTGCATTTGTGTTTTAGGAGTTATTTTTAATTAACTGTCATATTGAGTGTGGCAGTTATACTGTCACTATGAGTAAAACCTAATTTTTTTATTCGTAAACCTTACCAAAATACCTGATTCTGATAAAACTCACATATATTTAATTTTACAGGCATTTTTAGACGGATTAAATATTTGGTTTTGGAATTATGTTTATATAACTTTCATATATAGTATGACAGCTATACTGTTAAATTGTGTAAAAAAAAACTAACTTACAGGCATTTTTAGACATAATGCATGTTTGGTTTTGGAGTTGTGTTTATATAACTTTCATATTTAGTATGACAGTTATACCATCATATTAAATAAAAAAAACTAACTTGTGTCTTTATAAACCTTACAAATTATTTGTTTCCAGTAAAACTCACAATGATACATTTCTCCAGGCATTATTAGCCATTTATCATGTTTGGATTAGGAGTTATGTTTAAATAACTGTCATATCAATTGTTGCAGTTATACTGTCATTATGAGTAAAACCCAAGTTTTATATTTGTAAACCTTACCAAAATACCTGATTCTGGTAAAACTCACATACATTGGCATTACAGGCAATTTAAGACAAATTGCAAGTTTGGTTTAGGAGTTTGGTTTTGGAATTATGTTTATATAACTTTCATATTTAGTATGACAGTTATACCATCATATTGAGTAAAAAAAAAACTAACTTTTGTCTTTACAAACCTTACAAAATATTTTTTTCTAGTAAAAATCACAACGATACATTTCTCCAGGCATTATTAACCATTTTGCATGTGTGGTATAGGAGTTATGTTTACATAACTGTCATATTAAATGTGGCAGTTATACTGTCATTATGAGTAAAACCCAATTGTTGTATTTGTAAACCTTACCAAAATACCTGATTCTGGTAAAACTCACATAGAAACAATATTACAGGCATTTTTAGACATAATGCATGTTTGGTTTTGGAGTTATGTTTATATACATTTTTCCAGGCATTATTAGCCATTTATCATGTTTGGTTTAGGAATTATGTTTAAATAACTGTCATATCAAATAATGCAGTTATACTGTCATTATGAGTAAAACCCAAGTTTTGTATTTGTTAACCTTACCAAAATACCTGATTCTGGTAAAACTCATATAGATTCCATATTACAGGCAGTTTAAGACGGATTGCAAGTTTGGTTTAGGAGTTTGGTTTTGGAATTATGTTTATATTACTTTTATATTTAGTTTGACAGTTATACCATCATATTGAGTTAAAAAAAATAACTTTTGTCTTTATAAACCTTACAAAAAAAATGTTTCCCAGTAAAACTCACAAAGATACATTTCTCCAGGCATAATTACTTTTTGTGTTTGCAAGCTTTAAAATAGCATATGTCTCGGGTAAAACTCACAAGGATGCATTGTTTTAGGCTGTATTAGGCTATTTTGCATGTGTGGTTAGGAAGTTATGTTTAAATAACTGTCAAATTGAATGTAGCAGTTAACTGTCATTATTAGTAAACCCCTAATTTGCGTAATTGTACACCTTACCAAATTAACTGATTCTTGTAAAACTCACATAGATACATTATTTTAGGCCTTTTTAGACATAATGCATGTTCAATTTTGGAGTTATGTTTATATAACTTTCATATTTGGTATGACAGTTATACTGTCATATTGAATTAAAAAAACTAACTTGCCTCTTTGCAAAACTTACAAAAGATATTTTTTCTATTAAAACTAACAAAGATACATGTCTTCAGGCATTATTAGACATGTTGCATGTTTGATGTAGGAATTATGTTGAAAAACAATTTTATTGCTTATTTCGCATTATCTCAGGATTTTAAGAACATTACTGTCATGAGTGAAAAACTACTTTTTGTGTTTGCAAGCCTCAAAATAGCAAATGTTTTGAGTAAAACTCAAAAGGATGCATTGTTTTAGTCTTTATTAACCTATTTGCATGTGTGATTAGGAAGTTATGTTTAAATAACATCAAATTGAATGTAGCAGTTATACTGTCATTATGAAAAAAAAAAAAATTTTGTATTTGTAAACCTTACCAAATTACCTGATTCTGGTAAAACTCACATAGATACAATATTACAGGCATTTTTACACATAATGCATGTTCAGTTTTGGAGTTATGTTTATATAACTTTTACATTTAGTATGACAGTTATACTGTCATATTGAATTAAAAATAACTAACTTGCGTCATGGCAAAACTTACAAAAGTTATTTTTTCTAGTGAAGCTAACAGGGTACAAGTCTCCAGGCATTATTAGACATTTTACATGTTTGGTGTAGGAATTATGTTGAAAAACATTTTTATTGCTTTTTTCTCATTATCTCAGGATTTTAAGAACATTACTGTCATATTGAGTAAAAAACTACTTTTAGTGTTTGCAAACCTTAAAAAAGCATATGTTTCGATTAAAACTCACAAGGATAAGTTGTTTTAGGCTTTTTTTAGCCTTTTTGCATTCATGGTTAGGGAGTTATGTTTAACTAACAGTCAAATTGAATAGTAGCAGTTAACTGTCAATATGAGTAAACCCCTAAATTATGTAATTGTACACCTTACCAAATTACCTGATTCTGGTGAAACTCACATAGATACAATATTACAGGCATTTTTAGACATAATGCATGTTTAGTTTTGGAGTTATGTTTATATAACTTTCATATTTGGTATGACAGTTACACTGTCATATTGAATTAAAAAAACGTATTTGCTTCTTTGCAAAACTTACAAAAGATAATTTTTCTAGTAAAACTAACAAAGATACATGTCTTCAGGCATATTAGACATGTTGCATGTTTGGTATAGGAATTATGTTGAAAAACATTTTTACTGCTTTTTTCGCATTATCTCAGGATTTTAAGAACATTACTGTCAAAATGAGTAAAAAACTACTTTTTTGTGTTTGCAAGCCTTAAAATAGCATATGTTTCGAGTAAAACTCACAAGGATGCATTGTTTTAGGCTTTATTAACCTATTTTGCATGTGTGGTTAGGTAGTTATGTTTAAATAACAGTCAAATTGAATGTAGCAGTTAACTGTCATTATGAGTAAACCCCTAATTTATGTAATTGTACACCTTAGCAAATTAACTGATTCTTGTAAAACTAACATAGATACAATATTTTAGGTATTTTTAGACATAATGCATGTTTAGTTTTGGAGTTATGTTTATATAACTTTCTTATTTGGTATGACAGTTATACTGTCATATTGAATTGAAAAAACTAACTTGCCTCTTTGCAAAACTTACAAAAGATAATTTTTCTAGTAAAACTAACAAAGATACATGTCTTCAGGCATTATTAGACATGTTGCAAGTTTGATGTAGGAATTATATTGAAACACATTTTTATTGCTTATTTCGCATTATCTCAGGATTTTAAGAACATTACTGCCATAATGAGTAAAAAAGTACTTTTTGTGTTTGCAAGCCTTAAAATAGCAAATGTTTCGAGTAAAACTCACAAGGATGCATTGTTTTAGGCTTTATTAACCAATTTGCATGTGTGATTAGGAAGTTATGTTTAAATAACAGTCAAATTGAATGTAGCAGTTATACTGTCGTTATGAAAAAAAAAAATTGTATTTGTAAACCAAATTACCTGATTCTGGTGAAACTCACATAGATACAATATTTTAGGCATTTTTAAACATAATGCTTGTTCAATTTTGGAGTTATGTTTATATATATTTCATATTTGGTATGACAGTTATACTTATTTGCTTCTTTGCAAAACTTACAAAATATATTTTTTTCTAGTAAAACTAACAAAGATACATATCTTCACGCATTATTAGACATGTTGCATGTTTGGTGTAGGAATTATGTTGCAAAACCTTTTTATTGCTTATTTCGCATTATCTCAGGATTTTAAGAACATTACTGTCATAATGAGTAAAAAAACTACTTTTTGTGTTTGCAAGCCTTAAAATAGCAAATTTTTCGAATAAAACTCACAAGGATGCATTGTTTTAGGATTTATTAGCCTATTTTGCATGTGTGGTTAGAGGTTATGTTTAAATAACTGTCAAATTGAATGTAGCAGTTATCTGTCATTATGAGTAAACCCCTAATTTATGTAATTGTACACCTTACCAAATTGACTGATTCTTGTAAAACTCACATAGATACAATAGTTTAGGCATTTTTAGACATAATGCATGTTCAGTTTTGGAGTTATGTTTATATAACTTTCATATTTGGTATGACAGTTATAAATAATCGATAAATGGGTTGTACTTGTATAGCGCTTTTCTACCTTCAAGGTACTCAAAGCGCTTTGACACTACTTCCACATTTACCCATTCACACACACATTCACACACTGATGGAGGGAGCTGCCATGCAAGGCGCAAACCATCTCCCATCAGGAGCAAGGGTGAAGTGTCTTGCTCAGGACACAACGGACATGACGAGGTTGGTACTAGGTGGGGATTGAACCAGGGACCCTGCACCACGCCGTCCCTAGTTATACTGTCATATTGTATTAAAAAAACTAACTTGAGTCTTTGTAAAACTTACAAAATATTTTTTTTCTAGTATAACTAACAAAGATACATGTATCCAGGCATTATTAGACATGTTGCATGTTTGGTGTAAGAATTATGATGAAAAACATTTTTATTGCTTATTTCGCATTATCTCAGGATTTTAAGAACATTACTGTCATAATGAGTAAAAAAACTACTTTTTGTGTTTGCAAGCCTTAAAATAGCATATGTTTCGAGTAAAAAAGGATGCATTGTTTTAGGCTTTATTAGCCTATTTGCATGTGTGGTTAGGAAGTTATGTTTAAATAACTGTAAAATTGAATATAGCAGTTATACTGTCATTATGAGAAAAACCCAATTTTTGTATTTGTAAAATTCACATAGATACAATATTTTAGGCATTTTTAGACATAATGCATGTTCAGTTTTGGAGTTATGTTTAAATAACTTTTACATTTAGTTTGACAGTTATACTGTTATATTGAATTAAAAAAACTAACTTGCCTCGTTGCAAAACTTACAAAAGATACATTTTCTAGTAAAATTAACAAAGATACATGTCTTCAGGCATTATTAGACATGTTGCAAGTTTGGTGTAGGAATTATGTTGAAAAACATTTTTATTGCTTTTTTCGCATTATCTCAGGATTTTAAGAACATTACTGGCATATTGAGTAAAAAACTACTATGACATTATACTGTCATATTCAATCTGACTGTTATTTAAACATAACTCCTAAACCATGCAAGCAAAATGTCAAATAATGCCTGGAGAAATGTATCTTTGTAAGTTTTACAGGAAAAAAATAGTTTTTAAGGTTTGTAAAGACACAAGTTAGCTTTTTCTTACTCAATATGACAGTATCGATCTGTTGTGGTGAAGAAGGAGCTGAGCCGGAAGGCAAAGCTCTCAATTTACCGGTCGATCCACGTTCCCATCCTCACCTATGGTCATGAGCTTTGGGTTATGACCGAAAGGACAAGATCACGGGTACAAGCGGCCGAAATGAGTTTCCTCCGCCGGGTGGCGGGGCTCTCCCTTAGAGATAGGGTGAGAAGCTCTGTCATCCGGGGGGAACTCAAAGTAAAACCGCTGCTCCTCCACATCGAGAGGAGCCAGATGAGGTGGTTCGGGCATCTGGTCAGGATGCCACCCGAGCGCCTCCCTAAGGAGGTGTTTAGGGCACGTCCGACCGGTAGGAGGCCACGGGGAAGACCCAGGACACGTTGGGAAGACTATGTCTCCCGGCTGGCCTGGGAATGCCTCGGGATCCCCCGGGAGGAGCTGGACGAAGTGGCTGGGGAGAGGGAAGTCTGGGCTTCCCTGCTTAGGCTGCTGCCCCCGCGACCCGACCTCGGATAAGCGGAAGAAGATGGATGGATGGATGGAATATGACAGTATAACTGTCATACTAAATATGAAAGTTGAATAGATATAACACCAAAACCAAACTTGCAATCCGTCTAAAAATGCCTGTAATATTGAATATATGTGAGTTTTACCAGAATCGGTTATTTTAGTAAGGTTTACAAATACAAAAATTGGGTTTTACTCATAATGACAGTATAACTGCCATATTCAAAATAACAGTTATTTAAACATAACTCCTAAACCAAATATGCTAAATGGCTATTAATGCCTGGAGAAATGAATCTTTGTGAGTTTTACTAGAAAAAAAATATTTTGCAAGGTTTGTAAAGACAAAAGTTAGTTGTTTTTTTTACTCAATATGATGGTATAACTGTCATACTAAATATGAAAGTTAGATAAACATAATTCCAAAACCAAACTCCTAAACCAAACTTGCAGTCCGTCTTAAACTGCCTGTAATATTGAATCTATGTGAGTTTTGCCAGAATCAGGTATTTTGGTAAGGTTTACAAATACAAAACTTGGGTTTTACTCATAATGACAGTATAACTGCAACATTTGATATGACAGTTATTTAAACATGACTCCTAAACCAAACATGATAAATGACTAATAATGCTTGGAGAAATGTATCTTTGTGAGTTTTACTGGCAAAAAATAATGTGTAAGGTTTATAAAGACACAAGTTATTTTTTTTTTTATTGAATATGATGAACTGTCATACTAAATAAATATGGTAGTTATATAAACATAACTCCAAAAGCAAAATGCATTTTGTCTAAAAATGCCTGTAATATTGTATCTTTTTGAGTTTTACCAGAATCAGGTATTTTGGTAAAGTTGACAAATACATATTTGTCAACGGTATACTGTCATAATGACAGTATACTGCCACATTCAATATGACATTTATTTAAACATAACTCCAAAACCAAACATGCATTATGTCTAAAAATTCCTACAATTTTTTATCTATGTGAGTTTTACTAGAATCAGTTGTTTTTGTAAGGTTTACAAATACAAAATATTAGTTTTACTCATAATGAGAGTATACTGTCACAATCAATCCGACAAAATGGCTAATAATGCCTGGAGGAATGAATCTTTGTAACTTTTACTGGAACAAATATTTTGTAAGGTTTGTAAAGACACACGCTAGTTTTTTTTACTTAATTTTACAGTATAGCTGTCATACTATAAATGAAAGTTTTATAAACATAACTCCAAAACCAAACATGCAACCCGTCTAAAAATGTCTATAATGTTTATTATATGTAAGTTGTATCAGAATCAGGTATTTTGGTAAGGTTTACAAATCAAAAAAATAGGTTTTACTCATAGTGACAGTATAACTGCCACACTCAATATGACAGTTATTTAAACATAACTCCTAAAACACAAATGCAAAATGACTAATAATGCCTAGAGAAATGTATATTTGTGAATTTTACAGGAAAACAATATTTTGTAAGGTTTGTAAACATACAAATTAGTTTTTTATTACTCAATATGATGGTATAACTGTCATACTAAATATGAAAGTTATATAAACATAACTCTAAAACCATACATACTTTATGTCTAATAATTCCTGTAATATTGTATCGATGTGGGTTTTACAAGAATCAGGTATTTTGGTAAGGTTTACAAATACAAAAAATAGATTTTACTCATAATGACAGTATAACTGCCACACTCAATATGACAGTTATTTAAACATTACTCCTAAACAAAACATGTTAAATGGCTAATAATGCCTGGGGAAATGTATCTTTGTGAGTTTAACTGGAAAAACAATTTTTTTGTAAGGTTTGTAAAGACAGAAGTTAGTTGTTTTACTCAAAATGACAGTATAACTACCACATTCAAAATGACAGTTATATAAACATAACTCCAAAACCAAACATGCATTATATCTAAAAATGCCTGTAATATTAAATCTATGTGAGTTTGACCAGAATCAGGTATTTTGGTAAGGTTTACAAATACAAAAAGAAGGTTTTACTCATAATGACAGTATAACTGCCACATTCAAAATTACAGTTATTTAAACATAACTCCTAATTTAAACATGCTAAATGGCTAATACTGCCTGGAGAAAGGTATCTTTGTGAGTTTAACTGGGAAAAAAAATTTTTTTTTTAAGGTTTGTAAAGACACAAGTTAGGTTTTTTTATTCAATATGTTTGTATAACTGTCATAATAAATGTAAAAGTTACATAAACATAACTCCAAAACCAAACATGCATTATGTCTAAAAATGCCTGTAATATTGTATCTATGTTAGTTTTACCAGAATTAGGTATTTTGGTAAGGTTGAAAAATACAAAAATTAGGTTTTACTCATAATGACAGTATAACTGCCACATTGACTGCCCCCAAACATGCATTATGTCTAAAAATGCCTATAATTTTGTATCCATGTGAGTTTTACTAGAATCAGTTGTTTTTGTAAGGTTTACAAATACAAAATATTAGTTTTACTCATAATGACAGTATACTGTCACAATCAATCTGACAATATGGCTAATAATGCCTTGAAGAATGTATCGTTGTGAGTTTTACTGGAAATAATATTTTGTAAGGTTTGTAAAGACACAAGTTAGTTTTTTTTTAACACAATTTTACAGTATAGCTGTCATACTATATATGAAAGTTATATAAACAAAACTCCAAAACCAAATATGCAATATGTGAGTTTTATCAGAATCAGGTATTTTGGTAAGGTTTACAAAAACAAAAACTAGGTTTTACTCATAGTGACAGTATAACTGTCACACTCAATATGACAGTTAATTAAACATAACTCCTAAAACACAAATGCAAAATGACTAATAATGCCTAGAGAAAGGTATATTTGTGAATTTTACTGGAAAACAATATTTTGTAAGGTTTGTAAAGATACAAATTATTTTTTGTTTTTTACTCAATATGATGGTATAACTTTCATACTAAATATGAAAGTTATATAAACATAACTCCAAAACCAAACATGCTTTATGTCTAAAAATTCCTGTAATATTGTATTGATGTGGGTTTAACCAGAATCAGGTATTTTGGTAAGGTTTACAAATACAAAAAATAGGTTTAAATATAAAAGTAATATAAACATAATTCCAAAACCAAACTCCTAAACCAAACTTGCAATCCGTCTTAAACTGCCTGTAATATTGAATGTATATGAGTTTTACCAGAATCAGGTATTTTGGTAAGGTTTACAAATACAAAACTTGGGTTTTACTCATAATGACAGTATAACTGCATTATTTAATACAAGAGTTATTTAAACATAACTCCTAAACCAAACATGATAAATGGTTAATAATGCCTGGAAAAATGTATATAAACATAACTCAAAAACCAAACATGCATTATGTCTAAAAATGCCTTTAGTATTGTATCTATGTGAGTTTTACCAGAATCAGGTATTTTGGTAAGGTTGGAAAATACAAAAATTAGGTTTTACTCATAATGACAGTATAACTGCCACATTGACTGCCACCAAACATGCATGATGTCTAAAAATGCCTATAATTTTGTATCCATGTGAGTTTTACTAGAATCAGTTGTTTTTGTAAGGTTTACAAATACAAAATATTAGTTTTACTCATAATGACAGTATGCTGTCACAATCAATCTGACAATATGGCTAATAATGCCTTGAGGAATGTATCTTTGTGAGTTTTACTGGAAATAATTATTTGTAAGGTTTGTAAAGACACAAATAGTTTTTTGTTTTTTTTTTACACAATTTTACAGTATAGCTGTCATACTATATATGAAAGTTATATAAACACAACTCCAAAACCAAATATGGAATATGTGAGTTTTATCAGAATCAGGTATTTTGGTAAGGTTTACAAAAACAAAAATTAGGTTTTACTCATAGTGACAGTATAACTGCCACACTCAATATGACAGTTAATTAAACATAACTCCTAAAACACAAATGCAAAATGACTAATAATGCCTAGAGAAAGGTATATTTGTGAATTTTACTGGAAGACAATATTTGTAAGTTTTGTAAAGATACAAATTATTTTTTGTTTTTTACTCAATATGATGGTATAACTTTCATACTAAATATGAAAGTTATATAAACATAACTCCAAAACCAACATGCTTTATGTCTAAAAATTCCTGTAATATTGTATCGATGTGGGTTTTACCAGAATCAAGTATTTTGGTAAAGTTTAGAAATACAAAAAATAGGTTTTACTCATAATGACAGTATAACTGCCACACTCAATATGACAGTTGTTTAAACATAACTCCTAAACCAAACATGACAAAAGGCTAATTATGCCTGGAGAAATGTATCTTTGTGAGTTTTATTGGGAACATTTTTTTTGTAAGGTTTATAAAGACACAAGTTTTTTTGTTTTTTTTACTCAATAGGATGGTATAACTGTCATACTAAATATAAAAGTTGTATAAACATAACTCCAAAACCAAACATGCATTTTGTCTACAAATGCCTGCAATATTGTATCTATGTGATTTTTACCAGAATCAGGTATTTTTGGTAAGGTTTACAAATACAAAAATTAGGTTTTACTCACTATGACAGAAAACTGTCACATTCAATCTGACAGTTATTTAAACATACTGTACTCCTAAACCACAATTACAAAATGGCTAATAATGCCTGGAAAAATGTATTTTTGTGAGTTTTTCTGAAAAAATAAAATAAAAAAATTAAGGTTTGTAAAGCAACAAGTTAGTTTTTTTTACTTAATATGACAGTATAACTGTCATACAAAATATGAGAGTTAAATAAACATAACTCCAAAACCAAACTTGCAGTACGTCTAAAAATGCCTGTAATATTGAACCTATGTGAGTTTTACCAGAATCAGGTATTTTGGTAAGGTTTACAAATACAAAAATTAGGTTTTACTCATAATGACAGTATAACTGCCACACTCAATATGACAGTTTTTTAAACATAACTCCTAAAAAAACAAATGCAAAATGACTATTAATGCCTGGAAAAATGTATCTTTGTGAATGTTAATGGAAAAAAAATATTTTGTAAGGTTTGTAAAGACACAAATTAGTTTTTTTTACGCAATATGATGGTATAACTGTCATACTAAATATGAAAGTTATATAAACATAACTCCAAAACCAAACATGTTTTATGTCTAAAAATTCCTGTAATATTGTATCTATGTGAGTTTTACCAGAATCAGGTATTTTGGTAAGGTTTACAAATACAAAAATTAGGTTTTACTCACTATGACAGTATACTGCCACACTCAACATGACAGTTATTTAAACATAATTCCTAAACCATACATGATACATGGCTAATAATGCCTGGAGAAATGTATCTTTGTGATTTTTACTAGAAAAAAATATTTTGTAAGGTTTGTAAAGACAAAAGTTAGGTTTTTTTTACTCAATATGATGGTATAACTGTCATACTAAATATGAAAGTTATATAAACATAATTCCAAAACCAAACTCCTAAACCAAACTTGCAATATGTCTTAAACTGCCTGTAATATTTAATCTATGTGAGTTTTACCAGAATCAGGTATTTTGGTAAGGTTTACAAATACAGAACTTGGGTTTTACTCATAATGACAGTATAACTGCAATATTTGATATGACAGTTATTTAAACATAACTCCTAAACCAAACATGATACGGTAAATGGCTAATAATGCCTGGAGAAATGTATCAGTGTGAGTTTTGCTGGAAACAAATAATTTGTAAGGTTTATAAAGACACAAGTTAGTTTTTTCATTAAATATGATGGTATAACCGTCATACTAAATATGAAAGTTATATAAATATAACTCCAAAACCAAACATACATTGTGTTTAAAAACGCTTATAATTTTGTATCCATGTGAGTTTTACTATAATCAGTTGTTTTTGTAAGGTTTACAAATACAAACTATTAGTTTTACTCATAATGACAGTATACTGACAAAATGGCTAATAATGCCTTGAGGAATGTATCTTTGTGAGTTTTACAGGAAAAATATTTTGTAAGATTTGTAAAGACACAAGTTAGTTTTTTTTACACAATTTAACAGTTTAGCTGTCATACTATATATGAAAGTTATATAAACATAATTCCAAAACCAAATATGCAATCCGTCTAAAAAAACCTGTAATATTGAATATATGTGAGTTTTATTAGATTCAGGTATTTTGGTAAGGTTTACGAATACAAAAATTATGTTTTACTCATAGATATAACTGCCACACTCAATATGACAGTTAATTAAACATAACTCCTAAAACACAAATGCAAAATGACTAATAATGCCTAGAGAAATGTATATTTGTGAATTTTACTGGAAAACAATATTTTGTAAGATTTGTAAAGATAAAAATTAGTTTTTTTTTATTCAAAATAATGGTATAACCGTCATACTAAATATGAAAGTTATATAAACATAACTCCAAAACCAAACATGCTTTATGTCTAAAAATTCCTGGAATATTGTATCGGTGTGGGTTTTACCAACTTTAACCCGAACCCTAACCCTAACCCTAACCCCTAACCCTAACCCTAACCCTAACCCTAACCACACATGCAAAATGGCTAATAATGCTTGGAAAAATTTATATTTGTGAGTTTTACTGGAAAAAAAAAATTGCAAGGTTTGTAAAGACACAAGTTATTTTTTTTTCTCAATATGACATTATAACTGTCATACTAAATGTAAAAGTTATATAAACATAACTTCAAAACCAAACATGCATTATATCAAAAAAATGCCTGTAATTTTGTTTCCATGTGAGTTTTACTAGAATCAGTTGTTTTTGTAAGGTTTGCAAATACACAATATTGGTTTTACTCACTATGACAGTATACTGCTGTCATATTGAGTAAAAAAAAAAACTAACTTGTGTTTTTACAAACTTTAAAAAATATTTTTTTTCCAGAAAAAATCACAGAGATACATTTCTCCAGTTATTATTAGTCACTTTGAATGTGTGGTTTAGGAGTTATGTTTAAATAACTGTCAGATTGAATGTGACAGTATACTGTCATAGTGAGTAAAACCAATATTTTGTATTTGCAAAACTTACAAAAACAACTGATTCTAGTAAAACTCACATGGATACATCGTTACAGGCAATTTTAGATATAATGCATGTTTGTTTTTTTAGGTATGTTTATACAACTTTTACATTAGGTATGACAGTTATACTGTCATATTGAGTAAAACAAAACTAACTTGTGTCTTTACAAACCATACAAAATATTGTTTTTCCATTAAAACTCACAAAGATACCTTTCTCCAGGCATTATTAGCCATATAGCAAGTTTGGTTTAGGAGTTATGTTTAAATATTTGTCATTTTGAACGTGGCAGTTATACTGTCATTATGAGTAAAACTTAATTTTTTTATTTGTAAACCTTACCAAAATACCTAGTACTGGAAAAAAATATTTTCTAAGGTTTGTATAGACACAAGTTAGTTTCTTTTACTCAATATGACAGTATAACTGTCATACTAAATGTAAAAGTTATATAATTAAAACTCCAAAACCAAACATGCATTATGTCTAAAAATGCCTGTAATATTGTATCCATGTGAGTTTTAGTAGAATCAGTTGTTTTTGTAAGGTTTTGCAAATACAAAATATTGGTTTTACTCACTATGACAGTATACTGTTACATTCAATCTGACAGTTATTTAAACATAACCCCTAAACCACACATGCAAAATGACTAATAATGCCTGGAAAAATGTATCTCAGTGAATTTTACTGGAAAAAAATATTTTGTAAGGTTTGTAAAAACACAAGTTAGTTTTTTTTACTCAATATGACAATATAAATGTCATACTAAATATGAAAGTTATATAAACATAACTCCAAAACCAAACATGCAATCCGTCTAAAAATGCCTGTAATAATGAGTCTCTGTGAGTTTTACTAGAATCAGGTATTTTGGTAAGGTTTGCAAATAAAAAATATTGATTTTACTCACTATGACAGTATACTGTCACATTCAATCTGACAGTTATTTAAACATAACTCCTAAACCACACATGCAAAAATGCTAATAATGCCTAAAACAATGTATCCTTGTGAGATTTACTCGAACATATGCTTTTTTAAGGCTTGCAATTAAAAAAAGTAGTTTTTTTCTCAATATGACAGTGATGTTTTTAAAATCCTGATATAATGCAAAAAAAGCAACAACATTGTTTTTCAACATAATTCCTAAACCAAACATGCATTATGTCTTAAAATGCCTATAATATTGTATCCAAGTGAGTTTTAGTAGAATAATTTGTTTTTGTAAGGTTTGCAAATACAACATTTTGGTTTTACTCACTATGACAGTATACTGTCACATTCAATATGACTGTTATTTAAACATACATTCTAAACCACAGATGCAAAATGGCTAATAATGCCTGGAGAAATGTATTTTTGTGAGTTTTACCGGAAAAACAATATTTTGTAAGGTTTGTTTGGACACAATATAGTTTTTTTTACTCAATATGATGGTATAACTGTCTTACTAAATTTGAAAGTTATATAAACATAACTTCAAAACCAAACATGCAATCCGTCTAAAAATGCCTGTAATATTGAATCTATGTGAGTTTTACCAGAAACAGGTATTTTGGTAAGGTTTACAAATACAAAAATTAGGTTTTACTCATAATGACAGTATAACTGCAACATTCAAAATGACAGTTATTTAAACATAACTCATAAACCCAACATGCTAAATGGCTAATAATGACTGGAGAAATGCATCTTTGTGAGTTTTACTGAAAAAAAACAACATTTTTGTAAGGTTTGTAAAGACACAAGTTAGTTGTTTTTTACTCCATATGACAGTATAATTGTCATACTAAATGTAAAATGTATATAAACAAAACTCCAAAACTAAATATGCATTATGTCTAAAAATGCCTGTAACATTGTATCCATGTGAGTTTAACTAGAATAATTTTTTTTTTAAGGTTTACAAATACAAAATATTGGTTTTACTCACTATGACAGTATGCTGTCACATTCAATCTGACAGTTATTTAAACATAGCTCCTAAACCACACATAGAAAATGACTAATAATGCCTGGAGAAATGTATCTTTGTGAGTTTTACTGAAAAAAAAAAAAATATTTTGTAAGGTTTGTAAAGACACAAGTTAGTTTTTTTTTTACTTAATATGACAGTATAACTGTCATTCTAAATATGAAAGTTATATAAACATAACTCCAAAACCTAACATGCATTATGTCTAAAAATGCCTGTAATATTGTTTCTATGTGAGTTTTACCAGAATCAGGTATTTTGGTAAGGTTTACAAATACAACAATTGGGTTTTACTCATAATGACAGTATAACTGCCACATTTAATATGACAGTTATGTAAACATAACTCCTATACCACACATGCAAAATGGTTAATAATGCCTGGAGAAATGTATCTTTGTGAGTTTTACTAGAAAAAAATATTTTGTAAGGTTTGTAAAGACAAAAGTTTTTTTTTTTTTTACTGAATATGATGGTATAACTGGTCAAACTAAATATAAAAGTAATATAAACATCATTCCAAAACCAAACTCCTAAACCAAACTTGCAATCCGTCTTAAACTGCCTGTAATATTGAATCTATATGAGTTTTACCAGAATCAGGTATTTTGGTAAGGTTTACAAATACAAAACTTGGGTTTTACTCATAATGATAGTATAACTGCATTATTTGATATGACAGTTATTTAAACATAACTCCTAAACCAAACATGATAAATAGCTAATAATGCCTGGAAAAATGTATATAAACATAACTCCAAAACCAAACATGCATCATGTCTAAAAATGCCTGTAATATTGTATCTATGTGAGTTTTACTAGAATCAGGTATTTTGTTAAGGTTTACAAATACAAAAATTTGGTTTTACTCACTATGACAGTATACTGTCACATTCAATCTGACTGTTATTTAAACACAAATTCTAAACCACAGATGCAAAATGGCTAATAATAACTGGAGACATGTATTTTTGTGAGTTTTACTGGAAAAAAAAATTTTTGTAAGGTTTCTATAGACACAAGTTAGTTTTTTTTACTCAATATGATGGAAACATGCTTTATGTCTAAAAAATTCTGTAATATTTTATCCATGTGAGTTTTATCAGAATCAGTTATTTTGGTAATTTTACAAATACCAAAATTAGGTTTTACTCATAATGACAGTATATCTGCCGCATTCAATCTGACAGTTATTTAAACATTTTGTAACTCCTAAACCACTAATACAAAATGGCTAATACTGCCTGGAGAAATGTATCTTTGTGAGTTTTCCTGGAAAAAAAAAAAATATATATATAAGGTTTGTAAAGACACAAGTTAGTTTTTTTGCTTAATATGACATACTAAAACTGTCATACTAAATATGAAAGTTAAATAAACATAACTCCAAAACCAAACTTGCAATACATCTAAAAATGCCTGTAATATTGAATCTATGTGAGTTTTACCAGAATCAGGTATTTTGGTAAGGTTTACAAATACAAAAATTGGGTTTTACTCATAATGACAGTACAACTGCCATGTTCAAAATAACAGTTATTTAAACATAACTCCTAAACCAAACATGCTAATGCTAATAATGCCTGGAAAAATGTATCTTTGTCAGTTTTACTAGAAAAAAATATTTTGTAAGGTTTGTAAAGACAAAAGTGTTTGTTTTTTTTACTCAATATGATGGTATAACTGTCAAACTAAATATAAAAGTAATATAAACATCATTCCAAAACCAAACTCCTAAACCAAACTTGCAATCCGTCTTAAACTGCCTGTAATATTGAATCTATATGAGTTTTACCAGAATCAGGTATTTTGGTAAGGTTTACAAATACAGAACTTGGGTTTTACTCATAATGATAGTATAACTGCATTATTTGATATGACAGTTATTTAAACATAACTCCTAAACCAAACATGATAAATAGCTAATAATGCCTGGAAAAATGTATATAAACATAACTCCAAAACCAAACATGCATCATGTCTAAAAATGCCTGTAATATTGTATCTATGTGAGTTTTACTAGAATCAGGTATTTTGTTAAGGTTTACATATACAAAAATTAGGTTTTACTCACTATGACAGTATACTGTCACATTCAATCTGACTGTTATTTAAACACAAATTCTAAACCACAGATGCAAAATGGCTAATAATAACTGGAGAAATGTATTTTTGTGAGTTTTACTGGAAAAAAAATATTTTGTAAGGTTTGTATAGACACAAGTTATTTTTTTTACACAATATGTCTAAAAAATTCTGTAATATTTTATCCATGTGAGTTTTATCAGAATCAGTTATTTTGGTAATTTTACAAATACCAAAATTAGGTTTTACTCATAATGACAGTATATCTGCCACACTCAATATGACAGTTATTTAAACATAACTCTAAACCAAACATGGTTAATGGCTAATAATGCCTGGAGAAATGTATCTTTGTGAGTTTTACAGGAAAAACATTTTTTTAAGGTTTATAAAGACACAAGTTAGTTTTTTTTACTCAATATGACAGTATAACTGTAATACTAAATGTAAAAAATATATAAACATAACTCCAAAACCAAACATGCATTATGTCTAAAAATGCCTGTAATATTGTATCAATGTGAGTTTTACTAGAATCAGTTGTTTTTGTAAGTTTTTCAAATACAAAATATTGGTTTTACTCACTATGACAGTATACTGTCACATTCAATCTGACAGCTATTTAAAAATAACTCCTAAACCACACATGCAAAATGACTAATAATGCCGAGAAAAATGTATCTATCTGAATTTTATTGAAAAAAAATATTTTGTGAGGTTTTTAAAATTACGAGTTTGTTATTTTTTACTCAATTTGACAGTATAACTGTCATACTAAATATGAAAGTTGTATACACATAACTCTAAAACCAAACTTGCAATCCGTCTAAAAATGCCTGTAATATTGAATCTATGTGAGTTTTACCAAAATCAGGTATTTTGGTAAGGTTTACAAATACAAAATTTAGGTTTTACTCATAATGACAGTATAACTGCATTATTTGATATGACAGTTATTTAAACATAACTCCTAAACCAAACATGATAAATAGCTAATAATGCCTGGAAAAATGTATATAAACATAACTCCAAAACCAAACATGCATCATGTCTAAAAATGCCTGTAATATTGTATCTATGTGAGTTTTACTAGAATCAGGTATTTTGTTAAGGTTTACATATACAAAAATTAGGTTTTACTCACTATGACAGTATACTGTCACATTCAATCTGACTGTTATTTAAACACAAATTCTAAACCACAGATGCAAAATGGCTAATAATAACTGGAGAAATGTATTTTTGTGAGTTTTACTGGAAAAAAAATATTTTGTAAGGTTTGTATAGACACAAGTTATTTTTTTTACACAATATGTCTAAAAAATTCTGTAATATTTTATCCATGTGAGTTTTATCAGAATCAGTTATTTTGGTAATTTTACAAATACCAAAATTAGGTTTTACTCATAATGACAGTATATCTGCCACACTCAATATGACAGTTATTTAAACATAACTCTAAACCAAACATGGTTAATGGCTAATAATGCCTGGAGAAATGTATCTTTGTGAGTTTTACAGGAAAAACATTTTTTTTAAGGTTTATAAAGACACAAGTTAGTTTTTTTTACTCAATATGACAGTATAACTGTAATACTAAATGTAAAAAATATATAAACATAACTCCAAAACCAAACATGCATTATGTCTAAAAATGCCTGTAATATTGTATCAATGTGAGTTTTACTAGAATCAGTTGTTTTTGTAAGTTTTTCAAATACAAAATATTGGTTTTACTCACTATGACAGTATACTGTCACATTCAATCTGACAGCTATTTAAAAATAACTCCTAAACCACACATGCAAAATGACTAATAATGCCGAGAAAAATGTATCTATCTGAATTTTATTGAAAAAAAATATTTTGTGAGGTTTTTAAAATTACGAGTTTGTTATTTTTTACTCAATTTGACAGTATAACTGTCATACTAAATATGAAAGTTATATACACATAACTCTAAAACCAAACTTGCAATCCGTCTAAAAATGCCTGTAATATTGAATCTATGTGAGTTTTACCAAAATCAGGTATTTTGGTAAGGTTTACAAATACAAAATTTAGGTTTTACTCATAATGACAGTATAACTGCATTATTTGATATGACAGTTATTTAAACATAACTCCTAAACCAAACATGATAAATAGCTAATAATGCCTGGAAAAATGTATATAAACATAACTCCAAAACCAAACATGCATCATGTCTAAAAATGCCTGTAATATTGTATCTATGTGAGTTTTACTAGAATCAGGTATTTTGTTAAGGTTTACATATACAAAAATTAGGTTTTACTCACTATGACAGTATACTGTCACATTCAATCTGACTGTTATTTAAACACAAATTCTAAACCACAGATGCAAAATGGCTAATAATAACTGGAGAAATGTATTTTTGTGAGTTTTACTGGAAAAAAAATATTTTGTAAGGTTTGTATAGACACAAGTTATTTTTTTTACACAATATGTCTAAAAAATTCTGTAATATTTTATCCATGTGAGTTTTATCAGAATCAGTTATTTTGGTAATTTTACAAATACCAAAATTAGGTTTTACTCATAATGACAGTATATCTGCCACACTCAATATGACAGTTATTTAAACATAACTCTAAACCAAACATGGTTAATGGCTAATAATGCCTGGAGAAATGTATCTTTGTGAGTTTTACAGGAAAAACATTTTTTTTAAGGTTTATAAAGACACAAGTTAGTTTTTTTTACTCAATATGACAGTATAACTGTAATACTAAATGTAAAAAATATATAAACATAACTCCAAAACCAAACATGCATTATGTCTAAAAATGCCTGTAATATTGTATCAATGTGAGTTTTACTAGAATCAGTTGTTTTTGTAAGTTTTTCAAATACAAAATATTGGTTTTACTCACTATGACAGTATACTGTCACATTCAATCTGACAGCTATTTAAAAATAACTCCTAAACCACACATGCAAAATGACTAATAATGCCGAGAAAAATGTATCTATCTGAATTTTATTGAAAAAAAATATTTTGTGAGGTTTTTAAAATTACGAGTTTGTTATTTTTTACTCAATTTGACAGTATAACTGTCATACTAAATATGAAAGTTATATACACATAACTCTAAAACCAAACTTGCAATCCGTCTAAAAATGCCTGTAATATTGAATCTATGTGAGTTTTACCAAAATCAGGTATTTTGGTAAGGTTTACAAATACAAAATTTAGGTTTTACTCATAATGACAGTATAACTGCCACACTCAATATGACAGTTTTTTAAACATAACTCTTAAAAAACAAATGCAAAATGACTAATAATGCCTGGAAAAATGTATCTTTGTGAATTTTAATGAAATTTTTTTTTTTTGTAGGTTTGTAAAGACACAAATTAGTTTTTTTTTACTCAATATGATGGTATAACTGTCATACTGAATATGAAAGTTATATAAACATAACTCCAAAACCAAACATGTTTTATTTCTAAAAATTCCTGTAATATTGTATCTATGTGAGTTTTACCAGAATCAGGTATTTTGGTAAGGTTTACAAATACAAAAAATAGTTTTTACTCATAATGACAATATAACTGCCACATTTAACATGACAGGTATTTAAACAAAGCTACTAAACCAAACATGATAAATGGCTAATAATGCCTGGAGAAATGTATCTTTGTGAGTTTTACAGGAAAAAAAATAATTTCTAAGGTTTATAAAGACACAAGGTAGTTTTTTTTACTCAATATGATGGTTTAACCGTCATACTAAATATGAAAGTTATATAAACATAACTCCAAAAACAAACATGAATTTTGTCTAAAAATACCTGTAATATTGTATCTATGTGAGTTTTACCAGAATCAGGTATTTTGGTAAGGTTTACAAATACAAAAATTAGGTTTTACTCACTATGACAGTATACTGTCACATTCAATCTGACAGTTATGTAAACATAACTCCTAAACCACACATGCAAAATGGCTAATAATGCCTGGAGAAATGTATCTTTGTGAGTTTTACTAGGAAAAATAATTTGTAAGGTTTGTAAAGACACACGTTAGTTTTTTTTACTCAATATGACAGTATAACTGTCATACTACATGCAGAAAATATATAAACATGACTCAAAACCAAACTTGCAATCCGTCTAAAAATGTCTGTAGTATTAAATATATGTGAGTTTTACCAAAATGAGGTATTTTGGTAAGGTTGACAAATAAAAAAAATAGGTTTTACTGATAGTGACATTATAAGTGCCACACTCAATATGACAGTTATTTAAACATAAGTCATAATCGACACATGAAAATGGCTATTAAACCTGGAGAAATGTATCTTAGTTAGTTTTACTAGAGTAATGATCTTTTGTAAGGTTTACAAAGACACAAGTTTTTTTACTCAATATGACGGTATACTGTCAAACTAAATAAAAAAGTTATAGAAACATAACTCCAAAACCTAACTCAAAAACCAAACATGCAATCCATTTAAAAATGCCTGTAATATTGAATACATGTGAGTTTTATCAGAATCAGGTATTTTGGTAAGGTTTACAAAAACAAAAATTAGGTTTTACTCATAGTGACAGTATAACCGCCACACTCAATATGACAGTTAATTAAACATAACTCCTAAAACACAAATGCAAAATGACTATATATATATTTGAGGTATATTTGTGAATTTTACTGGAAAAAAATATTTTTAAGGTTTGTAAAGATACAAATTATTTTTTGTTTTTTACTCAATATGATGGTATAACTTTCATACTAAATATGAAAGTTATATAAACATGACTCCAAAACCAAACATGCTTTATGTCTAAAAATTCTTGTAATATTGTATCGATGTGGGTTTTACCAGAATCAGGTATTTTGGTAAAGTTTACAAATACAAAAAATAGGTTTTACTCACTATGACAGTATACTGTCACATTCGATCTGACAGTTATTTAAACATAACTCCTAAACCACACATTCAAAATGACTAATAATGCCTGGAGAAATGTATCTCTGTGAATTTTTCTGGAAAAAAATATTTTGTAAGGTTTGTTATAACACAAGTTTTTTTTACTCAATATGACAGCAGTATACTGTCATAGTGAGTAAAACCAATATTTTGTATTTGCAAACCTTACAAAAAAGACGGATTCTAGTAAAACTCACATGGATACAATATTACAGTTTTTTTTAGATAATATGCACGTTTGGTTTTGGAGTTATGTTTATATAACTTTTACATTTAGAATGAAAGTTATAATGTCATATTGAGTAAAAAAAATAACTTGTCTTTACAAAATAACAATTTTTTCCAAGCATTATTAGCCATTTTGCATGTGTGGTTTAGGAGTTATATTTAAATAACTGTCATATTGAGTGTGGCAATTATACTGTCATTATGAGTAAAACCTTATTTTTGTATTTGTAAACCTTACCAAAATACCTGATTGTAGTAAAACTCACATAGATACAATATTACAGGCATTTTTTGGCATAATGCATGTTTGGTTTTGGAGTTATGTTTATATAACTTTCATATTTAGTATGACAGTTATACTGTCATATTAAGTAAAAAAAACTAACTTGTGTCTTTACAAACCTTACAAAATATTTTTTTTTTTTTCAGTAAAACTCACAAAGATACATTTCTCCAGGCATTATTAGTCATTTTCTATGTGTGGTTTAGGAGCTATGTTTAAATAACTGTCAGATTGAATGTGACAGCATACTGTCATAGTGAGTAAAACCAATATTTTGTATTTGTAAACCTTAAAAAAAAAATGATTCTAGTAAAACTCACATGGATACAATGTTACAGGCATTTTTAGACATAATGCATGTTTAGTTTTGGAGTTTTGTTTATATACACTTTACATTTAGTATGACAATTATACTGTCATATGGAGTAAAAAACAACTAACTTGTGTCTTTACAAACCTTACAAAAATGTTGGTTTTTTTCAGTAAAACTCACAAAGATGCATTTCTCCAGTCATTATTAGCCATTTAGCATGTTGGGTTTACGAGTTATGTTTGAATAACTGTCATTTTGAACATTGCAGTTATACTGTCATTATGAGTAAAACCTAATTTTTGTATTTGTAAACCTTACCAAAATACCTGTTTCTGGTTAAACTCACATAGATTCAATATTACAGGCATTTTTAGACGGATTGCATGTTTGGTTTTGAAGTTATGTTTATATAACTTTCAAATTTAGTAAGACAGTTATACCATCATATTGAGTAAAAAAAACTATATTGTGTCCAAACAAACCTTACAAAATATTTTTTTTCCGGTAAAACTCACAAAAATACATTTCTCCAGGCATTATTAGCCATTTTGCATCTGTGGTTTAGAATGTATGTTTAAATAACAGTCATATTGAATGTGACAGTATACTGTCATAGTGAGTAAAACCAAAATGTTGTATTTGCAAACCTTACAAAAACAAATTATTCTACTAAAACTCACTTGGATACAATATTATAGGCATTTTAAGACATAATGCATGTTTGGTTTAGGAATTATATTGAAAAACAATTTTGTTGCTTTTTTTGCATTATATCAGGATTTTAAAAACATCACTGTCATATTGAGAAAAAAACTCATTTTTTTAATTGCAAGCCTTAAAAAAGCATATGTTCGAGTAAATCTCACAAGGATACATTGTTTTAGGCATTATTAGCATTTTTGCATGTGTGGTTTAGGAGTTATGTTTAAATAACTGTCAGATTGAATGTGACAGTATACTGTCATAGTGAGTAAAATCAATATTTTGTATTTGCAAACCTTACAAAAAAAACTTATTCTAGTAAAACTCACATGGATTCAATATTACAGGCATTTTTAGACGGATTGCATGTTTGGTTTTGGAGTTAAGTTTATATAACTTTCATATATAGTATGACATTTATATTGTCAAATTGAGTAAAAAAAACTAACTTGTGTTTTTACAAACCTTACAAAATATTTTTTTTCCAGTAAAATTCACTGAGATACATTTTTCCAGGCATTATTAGTCATTTTGCATGTGTGGTTTAGGAGTTATGTCAGATTGAATGTAACAGTATACTGTCATAGTGAGTAAAACCAATATTTTGTATTTGCAAAACCTTACAAAAACAACTGATTCTACTAAAACTTACATGGATACAATATTACAGGCATTTTTAGACATAATGCATGTTTGGTTTTGGAGTTTTAATTATATAACTTTTACATTTAGTATGACAGTTATACTGTCATATTGAGTAAAAGAAACTAACTTGTGTCTATACAAACCTTACAAAATATTTCTTTCCAGTACTAGGTATTTTGGTAAGGTTTACAAATAAAAAAATTAAGTTTTACTCATAATGACAGTATAACTGCCACGTTCAAAATGACAAATATTTAAACATAACTCCTAAACCAAACTTGCTATATGGCTAATAATGCCTGGAGAAAGGAATCTGTGTGAGTTTTAATGGAAAAACAATATTTTGTAAGGTTTGTAAAGACACAAGTTAGTTTTGTTTTACTCAATATGACAGTATAACTGTCATACTTAATGTAAAAGTTGTATAATTATAACTAAAAAACCAAACATGCATTATATCTAAAATTGCCTGTAACGATGTATCCATGTGAGTTTTGTTAGAATCAGTTGTTTTTGTAAGTTTTGCAAATACAAAATATTGGTTTTACTCACTATGACAGTATACTGTCACATTCAATCTGACAGTTATTTAAACAAAACTCCTATACCACACATTAAAAGTGACTAATAATAACTGGAGAAATGTATCTCTGTGATTTTTTCTGGAAAATGTTTTTTTTTTTTAAGTTTGTAAAAACACGTTAGTTTTTTTTTTACTCAATATGACAGCAGTATACTGTCATAGTGAGAAAAACCAATATTTTGTATTTGCAAACCTTACAAAAACAACTGATTCTAGTAAAACTCACATGGATACAAAATTACAGGCATTTTTTGATATAATACATATTTGGTTTTGAAGTTATGTTTATATAACTTTTACATTTAGTATGACAGTTATAATGTCATATTGAATAAAAAAAATAACTTGTGTCTTTACAAACCTTACAATTTTTTTTTCCCAGTAAAACTCACAAATATAAATTTTTCCAAGCATTATTAGCCATTTTGCATGTGTGGTTGGGGTTAGGGTTAGGGTTAGGGTTAGGGTTAGGGGTTAGGGTTAGGGTTAGGGTTAGGGTTAAAGTTGGTAAAACCCACACCGATACAATATTCCAGGAATTTTTAGACATAAAGCATGTTTTGGAGTTATGTTTATATGACTTTCATATTTAGTATGACAGTTATACCATTATTTTGAATAAAAAAAAACTAATTTTTATCTTTACAAATCTTACAAAATATTGTTTTCCAGTAAAATTCACAACTATACATTTCTCTAAGCATTATTAGTCATTTTGCATTTATGTTTTAGGAGTTATGTTTAATTAACTGTCATATTGAGCGTGGCAGTTATATCTATGAGTAAAACCTCATTTTTGTATTCGTAAACCTTAACAAAATACCTGAATCTGATAAAACTCACATATATTCAATATTACAGGCATTTTTTGACGGATTGCATATTTGGTTTTGGAATTATGTTCATATAACTTTCATATATAGTATGAGAGCTAAACTGTTAAATTGTGTAAAAAAAACTAACTTGTGTCTTTACAAACCTTCCAAAATATTTTTCCAGTAAAGCTCACAAATATACATTCCTCAAGGCCATTTTGTCAGTATACTGTCCATATGAGTAAAACTAATAGTTTGTATTTGTAAACCTTACAAAAACAACTGATTATAGTAAAACTCACATGGATACAAAATTATAAGCATTTTTAAACACAATGTATGTTTGGTGGCAGTCAATGTGGCAGTATACTGTCATTATGGGTAAAACCTAATTTTTGTAATTGTAAACCTTACCAAAATACCAGATTCTGGTAAAACTCACATAGATTCAATATTACAGGCATTTTTAGACATAATGTATGTTTGGTTTTGGAGTTATATTTATATAACTTTCATATTTAGTATGACAGTTATACCATCATATTAAATAAAAAAAACTAACTTGTGTCTTTATAAACCTTACAAATTATTTTTTTCCAGTAAAACTCACATTGATACATTTCTCCAGGCATTATTAGCCATTTATCATGTTTGGTTTAGGAGTTATGTTTAAATAACTGTCATATCAAATGTTGCAGTTATACTGTCATTATGAGTAAAACCCAAGTTTTGTATTTGTAAACCTTACCAAAATACCTGATTCTGGTAAAACTCACATAGATTAAATATTACAGGCAGTTTAAGACATATTGCAAGTTTGGTTTAGGAGTTTGGTTTTGGAATTATGTTTATATAACTTTCATATTTAGTATGACGGTTATACCATGATATTGAGTAAAAAAAAACTAACTTTTGTCTTTACAAACCTTACAAAATATTTTTTTCTAGTAAAAATCACAAAGCTACATTTCTCCAGGCATTATTAGCCATGTATCATGTATGGTTTAGGAATTATGTTTAAATAACTGTCATGTTGAGTGTGGCAGTATACTGTCATAGTGAGTAAAACCTAATTTTTGTATTTGTAAACCTTACCAAAATACCTGATTCTGGTAAAACTCACATAGATACAATATTACAGGAATTTTTAGACATAAAACCTGTTTGGTTTTGGAGTTATGTTTATATAACTTTCATATTTAGTATGACAGTTATACCATCATATTGCGTAAAAAAAACAAATTTGTGTCTTTACAAACCTTACAAAATATTTTTTTCCATTAATATTCACAAAGATACATTTTTCCAGGCATTAATAGTCATTTTGCATTTGTTTTTTTAGGAGTTATGTTTAAAAAACTGTCAAATTGAGTGTGGCAGTTATACTGTCATTATGAGTAAAACCTAATTTTTGTATTTGTAAACCTTACCAAAATACCTGATGTTGGTAAAACTCACATAGATTCAATATTACAGGCATTTTTAGACGGATTGCAAGTTTGGTTTTGGAGTTATGTGTATATAACTTTCATATTTAGTATGACAGTTATACTGTCAAATTGAGTAAAAAATAACAAACTTGTAATGTTACAAACCTTAGAAAATATTTTTTTCCAGTAAAATTCACAGAGATACATTTTTCTCGGCATTATTAGTCATTTTGCATGTGTGGTTTAGGAGTTATGTTTAAATAACAGTGAGATTGAATGTGACAGTATACTGTCATAGTGAGTAAAACCAAATTTTTGTATTTGTAAACCTTAACAAAATACCTGATTCTAGTAAAACTCACATAGATTAAATATTACAGGCATTTTTAGACGGATTGCATGTTTGGTATTGGAGTTATGTTTATATAACTTTTACTTTTATTATGACAGTTATACAAACATATTGAATAAAAATTTTTGTATTTTGTAATTTTTGTATTTATAAACCTTACCAAAATTCCTGATTCTGGTAAAACTCACATAGATACAATATTACAGGCATTTTAAGACATAAGGCATGTTTGGTTTTGGAGTTATGATTATAGACATTTTTCCAGGCATTATTAGCTATTTATCATGTTTGGTTTAGGAGTTATGTTTAAATAACTGTCATATCAAATAATTTCAGTTATGAGTAAAACCCAAGTTTTGTTTTTGTAAACCTTATCAAAATACCTGATTCTGGTAAAACTCATATAGATTCAATATTACAGGCAGTTTAAGACGGATTGCAAGTTTGGTTTAGGAGTTTGGTTTTGGAATGATGTTTATATTACTTTTATATTTACTTTGACAGTTATACCATCATATTGAGTAAAAAAAAAAAAAAAAAAAAAAATTTCTAGTAAAACTCACAAAGATACATTTCTCCAGGCATTATTAGCCATTTTGTATTTGTGGTTTAGGAGTTACAATATGTTTAAATAACTGTCAGATTGAATGTGACAGTATACTGTCATAGTGAGTAAAACCTAATTTTTGTATTTGTAAACCTTACCAAAAATGGTAAAAATCACATGGATACAATATTCCAGGCATTTTTAGACATAATGCATGTTTGGTTTTGGAGTTATGTTTATATACATTTTTCCAGGCTTTATTAGCTATTATCATGTTTGGTTTAGGAGTTATGTTTAAATAACTGTCAGATTGCATGTGACAGTATACTGTCATTATGAGTAAAACCTATTTTTTGTATTTGTAAACCTACCAAAATACCTTATTCTGGTAAAACCCACATCGATACAATATTACAGGAATTTTTTAGACATAAAACATGTTTGGTTTTGGAGTTATGTTTATATAACTTTCATATTTAGTATGACAGTTATACCAACATATTGAGTAAAAAAAAACTAATTTGTATCTTTACAAACAAAATATTGTTTTCCAGTAAAATTCACAAATATACATTTCTCTAGGCATTAGTAGTCATTTTGCATTTGTGTTTTAGGAGTTATGTTTAATTAACTGTCATATTGAGTGTGGCAGTTATACTGTCACTATGAGTAAAACCTAATTTTTGTATTCGTAAACCTTACCAAAATACCTGATTCTGATAAAACTCACACATATTCAATATTACAGGCATTTTTAGACAGATTGCATATTTGGTTTTGGAATTATGTTTATATAACTTTCATATATAGTATGACAGCTATATTGTTAAATTGTGTAAAAATACACAATTATTTACACAATTTAAATACCTGCTACTAGGGTGTAGCAGGTATTTTTTTTCAGTAAAACTCACAAAGATACATTCCTCAAGGCATTATTAGCCATTTTGTCAGATTAATTGTGACAGTATACTGTCATTATGAGTAAAACTAATATTTTGCATTTGTAAACCTTACACAAACAACTGATTCTAGTAAAACTCACATGGATACAAAATTATAAGCATTTTTAGACATAATGCATGTTTGGTGGCAGTCAATGTGGCAGTTATACTGTCATTATGAGTAAAACCTAATTTTTGTATTTTTCAACCTTACCAAAATACCTGATTCTGGTAAAACTCACATAGATACAATATTACAGGCATTTTTAGACATAATGCATGTTTGGTTCTGGAGTTATGTTTATATAACTTTCATATTTAGTATGACAGTTATATATAGTCATATTAAATAAAAAAAACTAACTTGTGTCTTTATAAACCTTACAAATTATTTGTTTCCAGTAAAACTCACAATGATACATTTCTCCAGGCATTATTAGCCATTTATCATCTTTGGATTAGGAGTTATGTTTAAATAACTGTCATATCAAATGTTGCAGTTATACTGTCATTATGAGTAAAACCCAGGTTTTTAGTAAACCTTACCAAAATACCCTATTCTGGTAAAACTCACATAGATTCAATATTACAGGCAGTTTAAGACAGATTGCAAGTTTGGTTTAGGAGTTTGTTTTTGGAATTATGTTTATATAACTTTCATATTTAGTATAACAGTTATACCATCATATTGAATAAAAAAAAACTAACTTTTGTCTTTACAAACCTTACAAAATATTTTTTTCTAGTAAAAATCACAAAGATACATTTCTCCAGGCATTATTAACCATTTTGCATGTGTGGTATAGGAGTTATGTTTACACAACTGTCATATTAAATGTGGCAGTTTTACTGTCATTATGAGTAAAACCATATTTGTGTATATGTAAACCTTACCAAAATACCTGATTCTGGTAAAACTCACATAGATACAATACTAAAGGCATTTTTAGACATAATGCATGTTTGGTTTTGGACTTATGTTTGTATACATTTTTCCAGGCATTATTAGCCATTTATCATGTTTGGTTTGGCTCTCTGAGCTGCCACCTTAATGTGGTAGAGGAGTTTGCGTGTCCCAATGATCCTAGGAGCTATGTTGTCCGGGGGCTTTATGCCCCCTGGTAGGGTCTCCCAAGACAAACTGGTCCTAGGTGAGGGATCAGACAAAGAGCAGCTCGAAGACCTCCATGAAATATAAAAACCAAGGACCCAGATTTCCCTCGCCCGGACGCGGGTCATCGGGGCCCCCCTCTGGAGCACGATGGCGAGCGCCTGGTGGCCGGGCCTGTCCCCGAAGAGCACAGCCCGAAGAGGCAACATGGGTCCCCCCTCCAATGGGCTCACCACCCATAGCAGGGGTCATAGAGGTCGGGTGCGATGTGAGCTGGGCGGCAGCCGAAGGCAGGGCACTTGGCGGTCCGATCCTCGGCTACAGAAGCTAGCTCTTGGGACGTGGAACGTCACCTCGCTGAGGGGGAAGGAGCCTGAGCTAGTGCGCGAGGTGGAGAAGTTCCGGCTAGATATAGTCGGACTCACTTCGACGCACAGCAAGGGCTCTGGAACCAGTTCTCTCGAGAGGGGCTGGACTCTCTTCCACTCTGGCGTTGCCGGCAGTGAGAGGCGACGGGCTGGGGTGGCAATTCTTGTTTCCCCCCGGCTCAGAGCCTGTACGTTAGAGTTCAACCCGGTGGACGAGAGGGTAGCTTCCCTCCGCCTTCGGGTGGGGGAACGGGTCCTGACTGTGGTTTGCGCTTACGCGCCAAACCGCAGATCAGAGTACCCACCCTTTTTGGATTCACTTGAGTGAGTACTTGAGAGTGCTCCCCCGGGTGATTCCCTCGTTCTACTGGGGGACTTCAATGCTCATGTTGGCAACGACAGTGAAACCTGGAGAGGCGTGATTGGGAAGAATGGCTGCCCGGATCTGAACCCGAGCGGTGTTTTGTTATTGGACTTTTGTGCCCGTCACAGATTGTCCATAACGAACACCATGTTCAAACATAAGGGTGTCCATATGTGCACTTGGCACCAGGACACCCTAGGCCGCAGTTCCATGATCGACTTTGTAGTTGTGTCATCGGATTTGCGGCCTCATGTTTTGGACACTCAGGTGAAGAGAGGGGCGGAGCTTTCTACCGATCACCACCTGGTGTTGAGTTGGCTGCGATGGTTGGGGAGGATGCCGGACAGACCTGGCAGGCCCAAACGCATTGTGAGGGTTTGCTGGGAACGTCTGGCAGAGTCTCCTGTCAGAGAGAGTTTCAATTCCCACCTCCGGAAGAACTTTGAACATGTCACGAGGGAGGTGCTGGACATTGAGTCTGAATGGACCATGTTCCGCCTCTATTGTCGAGGCGGCTGATTGGAGCTGTGGCCGCAAGGTAGTTGGTGCTTGTCGTGGCGGTAATCCTAGAACCCGTTGGTGGACACCGGCGGTGAGGGATGCCGTCAAGCTGAAGAAGGAGTCCTATCGGGTTCTTTTGGCTCATAGGACTCCTGAGGCAGCGGACAGGTACCGACAGGCCAAGCGGTGTGCGGCTTCAGCGCACACAGAGGCAAAAACTCGGACATGGGAGGAGTTCGGGGAAACCATGGAAAACGACTTCCGGACGGCTTCGAAGCAATTCTGGACCACCATCCGCCGCCTCAGGAAGGGGAAGCAGTGCACTATCAACACCGTGTATGGTGAGGATGGTGTTCTGCTGACCTCGACTGCAGATGTTGTGGATCGGTGGAGGGAATACTTCGAAGACCTCCTCAATCCCACCAACACGTCTTCCTATGAGGAAGCAGTGCCTGGGGAGTCTGTGGTGGGCTCTCCTATTTCTGGGGCTGAGGTTGCTGAGGTAGTTGAAAAGCTCCTCGGTGGCAAGGCCCCAGGGGTAGATTGGATCCGCCCGGAGTTCCTTAAGGCTCTGGATGCTGTGGGGCTGTCTTGGTTGACAAGACTCTGCAGCATCGCGTGGACATCGGGGGCGGTACCTCTGGATTGGCAGACCGGGGTGGTGGTTCCTCTCTTTAAGAAGGGGAACCGGAGGGTGTGTTCTAACTATCGTGGGATCACACTCCTCAGCCTTCCCGGTAAGGTCTATTCAAGTGTACTGGAGAGGAGGCTACGCCGGATAGTCGAACCTCGGATTCAGGAGGAACAGTGTGGTTTTCGTCCTGGTCGTGGAACTGTGGACCAGCTCTATACTCTCGGCAGGGTCCTTGAGGGTGCATGGGAGTTTGCCCAACCAGTCTACATGTGTTTTGTGGACTTGGAGAAGGCATTCGACCGTGTCCCTCAGGAAGTCCTGTGGGGAGTGCTCAGAGAGTATGGGGTATCGGACTGTCTGATTGTGGCAGTCCGCTCCCTGTATGCTCAGTGCCAGAGCTTGGTCCGCATTGCCGGCAGTAAGTCGGACACGTTTCCAGTGAGGGTTGGACTCCGCCAAGGCTGCCCTTTGTCACCGATTCTGTTCATAACTTTTATGGACAGAATTTCTAGGCGCAGTCAAGGCGTTGAGGGGATCTGGTTTGGTGGCTGCAGGATTAGGTCTCTGCTTTTTGCAGATGATGTGGTCCTGATGGCTTCATCTGGCCAGGATCTTCAGCTCTCACTGGATCGGTTCGCAGCCGAGTGTGAAGCGACTGGGATGAGAATCAGCACCTCCAAGTCCGAGTCCATGGTTCTCGCCCGGAAAAGGGTGGAGTGCCATCTCCGGGTTGGGGAGGAGATCTTGCCCCAAGTGGAGGAGTTCAAGTACCTCGGAGTCTTGTTCACGAGTGAGGGAAGAGTGGATCGTGAGATCGACAGGCGGATCGGTGCGGCGTCTTCAGTAATGCGGACGCTGTATCGATCCGTTGTGGTGAAGAAGGAGCTGAGCCGGAAGGCAAAGCTCTCAATTTACCGGTCGATCTACGTTCCCATCCTCACCTATGGTCATGAGCTTTGGGTTATGACCGAAAGGACAAGATCACGGGTACAAGCGGCCGAAATGAGTTTCATCCGCCGGGTGGCGGGGCTCTCCCTTAGAGATAGTGTGAGAAGCTCTGTCATCCGGGAGGAGCTCAAAGTAAAGCCGCTGCTCCTCCACATCGAGAGGAGCCAGATGAGGTGGTTCGGGCATCTGGTCAGGATGCCACCCGAACGCCTCCCTAGGGAGGTGTTTAGGGCATGTCCGACCGGTAGGAGGCCGCGGGGAAGACCCAGGACACGTTGGGAAGACTATGTCTCCCGGCTGGGCTGGGAACGCCTCGGGGTCCCACAGGAAGAGCTGGACGAAGTGGCTGGGGAGAGGGAAATCTGGGCTTCCCTGCTTAGGCTGCTGCCCCCGCGACCCGACCTCGGATAAGCGGAAGAAGATGGATGGATGGATGGATGGTTAAGGAGTTATGTTTAAATAACTGTCATATCAAATAATGCAGTTATACTGTCATTATGAGTAAAACCCAAGTTCTGTATTTGTAAACCTTATCAAAATACCTGATTCTGGTAAAACTCATATAGATTCAATATTACAGGTAGTTTAAGACGGATTGCAAGTTTGGTTTAGGAGTTTGGTTTTCGAATTATGTTTATATTACTTTTATATTTAGTTTGACAGTTATACCATCACATTGAGTAAAAAAAAAAACGTTTTTCTTTACAAACCTTACAAAATATTTTTTTCTAGTAAAACTCACAAAGATACATTTCTCCAGGCATTATTAGCCATTTAGCTTGTTTGGTTTAGGAGTTATGTTTAAATAACTGTTATTTTGAATATCGCAGTTATACTGTCATTATGAGTAAAACCAAATTTTTGTATTTGTAAACCTTACCAAAATACCTGATTCTGGTAAAACTCACATAAATTCAATATTACAGGCATTTTTAGACGTATTGCAAGTTTGGTTTTGGAGTTATGTTTATTTAACTTTCATATTTAGTATGACAGTTATACTGTCA